>NC_052614.1:30831427-30950723 GCF_016545825.1 Eucalyptus grandis | reverse complement strand
TATGGCTATGGATTGTTGACTGTTTGTTCCTCCATTTACAAAGAAAGCACAAGCGGACCAGCATTTTCCTTCTCTTTTCAAGATTGTCAAAAGCAACAAACACTGGAGAGAAACTCTCGTCTACCCAATGCTTCTCCCATGGGTAATTCCATCTTCATGCATGGCCAGCCTCATCCTGTAAGCAGCCTTGATAGCTTTTCAAACAGATGAGATCCATTACTACTACCCCAAACCAACATCTCCAGTACATAATTCACTATCTGCCCGCATAGGGTATCAAAAAGTTTGTGAGGGATTCCACCTCTGAGACATTTTTCAAAGAATTGACATACATGTAAGACCATTCTTCCATTCATAAAGGTACCAAAAGAGCAGATATTACTGTTTTCCCTCCAGCTGCATTGCATATCTCCTGGTAAAGAGTCATCAAAATGGTGTTCCCATGCTATTTATCACACAAATATTCTGATTTGAGGTCAATTTGCACCTCAATTTCCACGTGATTCCACATTTCCTGCCAGCCTTGTTAAATTTGTTGAACACACCTTCTCCATAAGCACCCTCAAATTCTTTAAAGATCCATCCTGCACCTCTTGGATCAAGCTTTGCCTCTCCTCCACAAATAATCAGCACCCTTGTTATAACACCAAGCCACTGGCTTAAATGCACTTGATTGAAAAGGAAAAGCAACTTCTTTCCCAGCCCTTCCCCATACATGGCAGTTTCGCAACTTCCCTATTCACCATCCAAATTTCTCACCATTACTGTCATCCCACCTCTTGCACCTCCTTAGCAAGCTAGCCAAATCAGATACTTCAGTTCAGCAGAAATTACACAGTTTACCCTACCAAATCTCTCATCCTAACAGCCTTGCACATGCACGAAGGGTTTCAACCTCAAGTATTGCAACAAGCAGATGGAAACCTAAAGTGCTTTAGCTTTTCTCCAGTATCAAGCCACATCCGATGACTAGCAGTCCATGACCATGAAACCCTCTGGGGACATACACAAATCAAAACTCTAATAGGAACCGTTCATATGGTGAAAATTTTACATGAAATTTTTGAAGAAAAATGTACACAAAACTAAATTGATAATAGGGCAAAAACTAACAACAATGTAAAATGCTGATCAAATCCAGTTTGAAAAGAGAAGACTGCAGCTACGTTGGATCACTGAAATTAATGACCATAAGCAACTGTGTCCTGTACAGCAAAAGAATGCCTCTATATGGTTGACAAATATCAAGTCTAGAGTTCCCATGGTATATATTTATAAGAATGCCTAATTTCTACAACTGAAAATCACAAACAAACATCCACACATTCATACTCCCAACACGTGCGCGCACAGAGAGAGAGAGAGAGAGAGAGAGCTACCATCAAAAACTCCAAAAAAGACCAACTATCTCCCTTCTACACCATCTATTCTTGTCTCATAGAAATCTTCCATCGAAGCCCTTTTCCCAGGAGAGCTTGCATATCCATAGCTGAATTTCCCATTCTGACTGTTCCATGGACAAAAACCTTATGTCAGAAAAAACTGGCTGACAAACATAATTGATGCTTTCCTCCAAAATATATGAAGAAGTGATTTTAAATCAGCAACCATACAATGGACGGTTCATGCTAATTTCAGCGTGTATTTAGCTGCCTGATGGCACTAAATGGATCTACTGAACATTAACTTTCTTCATCAATGAAAGAAGTTGACTTCTCAATTCATGGAAAGTAATAATTTCACAAGAATAAAGTTTGCAAAGTTAGAAGAAGAGGTTCTAAATCATAACACTGCCAACAAAATAATAGCATAAACGAGAGAGAGAGAGAGAGAGAGAGCTATCTTCCATTGTCTTATATTGAGAGGCCATAATACACACGATTTTTTGGGCTTGCAAGTAAGTTACAACCTATATAGCTCTTTTTTAATTGAAAGACCTTCTACTATGGCAGGTTACCAAATATGTAGCTCTTGTTCCTTGAAAGACCTTCAATTATGGCAGCAGACACAATTTATAAAAGTCAGCAATATAAGATCATGTTGTCAAAACAATAATCAAACCTATTGTCAAACTTGTTGTCAGGCCTCACCCTCTGAATTTGACAAAACAAAATCTCCAATTACATGATAGATCTTGAAATTAACAGCAGTTGCTCACTCGGTAAAAATTTAGGTCAGAGCTCTGCATTAAATCATGAGAACAATCCAGAACCCTGCAGGGTGTGGTAGGGAAGCTTTTAATAGGTCCAGGTTGGTCATGAACAAGCTAGAAGCATGGTGCTTTTCTAGACATTCTGGAAAATCCCAGGATTAAATGAGAAGAAGCTTCTACAAAGTCCACTATAAACCATCTATCACACTTTGCCCAACAATTTCCCACTGGTGATCATTGCACGGTTAACATATCAACGTGGGAGACAGGGCAAGGAGGACTAAATGAAAGGACTTCAAGAAATATATGCTGATTTCTTAATTTTTCGGTCGATAGAAACTCTTGCAATCTTCCCCATATTGTAAATCGAAACTGAAAAAAAAGACAATAGACGTTAATGCATCCCGAAGACTAGGGAGTGCTACATGCATTTAATAAACGAAAATTAGCGGAGCAGCTCTCTTTTGAAACCAACAGACAGGTTTGGATGAGGTAAAGAGGCTTTTGACATAGCTTCTATCTTGAAAAATCGACCATTTGCTCTACGCAAGTTGCAAATTAATGGTTGGATACCATCGATTAAACGAGAAGACCCCGAAACGATCAAACTACGTGACATGAGGATCTTAAAATCCAAGTCAACCGCAAGTATTTACAGGTTCACGAGGCGTTTTGCCGAGATCGCGAGCCTCTGATACGCAATGTCAAGTTCATGTTTGCATAGAGAAGAGATCGACACAAAAAGACACAGATACGGGGGGTCTCGATTTCGATACCGCATGCGAAAATTACTCACCCAAATCATAGAATTTACCATATTCAGGACAAGCAGGAATACGTAAGATTCACCACAACGGCACAACACACGAATCCAAGCACTCGAGATCTAGCTAGCAAGGGATAAGGGGACCGAACCTGAGCCCGCCGCCGCTGACCGGGGCGTCGTCGGCGTGAATCTGGCTCGGAGACGCCAAAATCGAGTTGAGGTAACCCATCCCGTCGCTCGGATCCACGGAATCCAACAGCTCCGCGCTCCCTCGGATCAAGACGCAGAAGGTCGACAGCAGAAGAAGCAGCCCGCGCTCGGCCAAGCGATCCGTTATCTGCAGACTATCGCGACAGCAATCGAGAGGCCCCGCGGCCTAACGTTCATGAGATCGCCTCGAAATCCCCGGGGGATTTCCTTCCGGCCCTTTCCGACCTGCGCGAGAGACCCAAACCCGTCGTCACGATTCCCGCGCGCGGATCGCGTCGGCCGGCGAGGCGATCGGCATCGACGGACGAAGGGAAGGAGGAGGAGGAGGAGGAGAGAGAAGGTTCTAGAGAGAGAGAGAGAGAGGAAGAGAGGGAGAGGAGTTTACCAGAAGAGAGTGCGAGAAGAGAGCGGAATGCGACGGGGAGGAGAAGGAACCTTCGCGAGGGTGGGGGGCGTTAATGGAGAAAACGACGCTGGATTTGAGGGGAGAAGGAGACCTCCATCATCATCGTGTCTAGAGAGAGAGAGAGAGAGGGGAGTGGAGGAAGAAGAGGAAGAAGAAGGAGAACGGAAATAAACAATGGCGGAATTCGTTTTCGAGGGGTCGTTTGTTGAGACTAGACGCAATCGGGGAGGAGAGAGAGAGAAAGAGAGAGAAACAAATTCCCTTCTAATTTTATAAAAAGAAAAAAACAGTATTTTTTTATAAATAAAAGTAAAAATAAGAATTCCTAATTTCGAAATAATAATTTTCTGGATGGAACAATAAAATTAATAATTAATATTACGAAAAAACCACAAATTAATATCATATTAATTTTTTGACTACAAAACTTTGAACTATTAAACTTATAACAAAATTGACTTATTATCGATTTTATTGTTGAATTATTAAGTTAGATGTTACGTCATGGATAATGATGTACGGGTTTAAGGTGAAACCCTTATTTATTATAAGTTTATTAGTTTGTAATGTTTTGATAAATTTATTATATGTGTACTTATTCGAAGTTTTTATAGTTGAAAAATTGGTTTTAGATAAACTTTTCATAAGCGTATTAATTTTAGGTTTTACTTACTAGTTAAATAATTAACTTTTTGGGTGGGATTTTCTAGTAATTCGGCGAATTATTTTGGATTTGGAAAAAGTTAATGGGGTAATTAAATTAAATTCAAATTAAAAAAAAAAAAAAGGTGGGATTTAAGGCTTGAAAATGGGAGGGTGGGGTTGGTTTGTTTAGAGTAAATGCCCGGAAACGGGGGTACGCACGCGTCACGCTGGTTTGTAGGCCACGCAGCCCGAGACGGACCCGGTCAAACGCCCCCGAAACGGCCGGTCGGGTCGTCCTTATCGGGTGGTTGGGTGAGTACACGTGGCGGTCATGCAGGTGGGCGGTGGGCCCCCACCCACGGGCGTTAATTATTGGCCAGGGAAAAGTACGGTTCGTTGGTGAATTTTTCAAAGCCGGGGGTCGGTAAACCATCGGTCAACTTTGGTTGTACGAAAAACTCAGAATTTGAAGATCATTTTTCGAAAGATTAGTAAGAAATAACCTTTTGATTATAAACGATAGTTTATACCTAATTATTTCCGTGAATAGTGAAAATATTTTTATTTGTCCATTTTTATAAGTGATACAAATAATTATTTTTTTTAAATTATTTTTGAAATGTTGAGTTTTTCGTAAAACCAATGCATCCTTAATAAAAATGGTTAATACTTAAAAAACCCCAAACTGGTACACTTGTGACAAATTTACCCCAAACCATTTTTTGACCACCAAAAACCCCAAACCGGTATACATTTGACAAATTTACCTCAAACCTGGTACACTTGTGACAAATTTACCCTATGTTAGTTTTCGTTAAATTTTATTCTAAAATTATTAAGTTAAATGACACGTGACAGTTAACCGGTATACCGATTTAGGATTTTATGCTCCGTTTGTCACAGTTTTCAATTTTTGTGATTTTTTTGTGGTATTAATCTAATTTAGTATATGGTATATTTGTCACAAATTTATCGTTTAGGGTTTTTTGCAGTCTAATAAATTAGTTTGGGGTAAATTTGTCATAAATGTACCGGTTTATGATTTTTTATAGTCGGTCGGGGTAAATTTGTCACAGGTTTACCAGTTTGGGGTTTTTCATGGTAAAAATAATAATTTGGGGGTAAATTTGTCACAAGTGTACCAGTTTGGGGTTTTTCAGGGTATTAACCCTAATAGAAATAAGAGATTTATGATTAAATTTTATTTGGTTGAAGTTTTTTGATAATAGAGAACAGTTTTGGCAACTATCAATCACATTAATTACTCTGATTTTGATATATTTCCTTAGTAATATTTTCATATGTTGGGGTTATTAGGTCAAAAGTATTTTTGGTCAGTGTGATTAATTTAAACTGATGTGGAGTCAATTTGAATTGGACAGCAACAAATTGTAAATACAACAACAAATTGTAAAAGCAACAAGTAGTCTAAACTATTTTAAGGTGCCTTGGCTCTTGAAATTAGATTAAATTATTTTAAGGTGTCTTGGCTCTTGAAATTAGATTTAAACTTCTTACAATGGATACATAAGAATTAATATATTCTAGTGTACTCATAACTTAATCCTTTAAATTTTTGAATGAAAACAAGTCCAAACATGAATATGCTAATGGGTGAACTCAAACTTTTCTCTAGGCGAAATTGTCCATTTTTCACTGCACATGCCCGCCCGACGTAACTAAGCTATCGACTCATAAGGTCAAATTCGAGAATGCTTTGTTACGATGATGAAGCTCTTTTGAGTTTTGTGGCTTCTTCACAAGCTGAAATCCTAACTTCTAGTTTCCCCTACACTAGGGATGGTGGTGATGGTCGAGACTAGTGAGTATTATGGTAGCAAGTGTGTACAAGAAAACATGTGGAATCACAAAACTTTGTGGAACTCACATGACAGGATAGGCTTTAAATCATATTTGCTCGGTACCAATGTGGGGTAATTTGTAAAATTGTAACATTTAAGTCAACATTTAAATATGGATTTATGATTCTCCCTTATTAAAACCTCGAGATATTACAATTTTAAACCCACCGAACGATCTCAATCTAGGTTGAAATCTTATATTGATAAAATCTTGGTAGAATGTAAATTTAAATCATATAAATTTTCACGATCGTACAAATGATTTTCATCATGTCATAGTCTTAAGTTTGACATAATTGTGTCAAATTGAAAAATCATTGCGATTTTACCATTCTTTAACCAATTTTACATGTAGTTCGAAAAAAGAGAATACTTGAGCCAAATTAAGTAGCAAAGGCCTTTGAAGCTTGGCTAAATGATAGACTTGCTTAACTTTTTTGGGCACGGCTTAGTGATAGACTTATGTCAATGGTGGACATGATGAGTGTGGTCTAGCCATAGAGCTAGAATTTGATGAAAATGTTGATTGCGACTTTTTTTCTTTTTTTCTTTTTGAATCATATTCAAAGGGCAATGACATTGCAAGTGCTTGAATTTTGTCAGTTTTATAATCTAATGCTTTCATTATTGTTAAAAATCTCCTAACAGGTAAAAGTCCAAGGCAAATTTCTATCTTCCGCACCACCTGCTTCTTCTATTCCTCCTATACAAGAAAAAAAGAAGATCAATTTCAAAATTCAAAGAGTTAAGGAAATACAAATAATTTACTAACCATCTAGTTGGCTGCCTTAGAGGAGGCCTTCTCGAGGAAATGGAAAACTGAGGCCGTGTCTCAGTCTGATAGAAAGATTGACGCTGACCCTCAATCGTGAGGGTTTGAGGGATTTGATGATGAATATCGGGAATAAGCATGCCATTAGAAGAATTACTATGATTTGCCAATCACTGCTGAAAATCCAATTGGAATCCATGATCACAGAGAGGACCGAAGCCATTGTTCTTTAAGTGAGGAGTGCGCTCCTCCTTATACAGTCTAACTTGGAAGACATGATCCTCCTTTATTTCTGAATTTCAACGAGTGGTTATTATTGGAGGGAGAAAAGAAAAACAGAGGAACAAGACTTAGATCTTCCTTTTGCTGAATTATAAATAGCTGTCAGTGCACGGAAAAAAATAATAAGAAAAGGACCTCCATATTTGGTGAGCAGTTATTAGTGGAGGATTGTATCGCACCAACACACGCATTCATCGTTTGTCTTGCTGCAGAGCCGAGATGAGTTGAGCCACACAGGCTGGGGAAGAGGGGTTAATGGGCTTTCATTGCTATGGGCCTTTTCCTTTCTGAGCTCAATTGATTTTTGGTCGGGCTAAGTTCTTAGGTTTTTAGTGCTAAAATTATGTGTTTTGACGTGGGCTGAATGCGAAATGGACTAAGACCGAATTAAGATCTCCTATTATCATCATCTTAATATTAATTTTAAAATTTTCAATTTTTTTTTTTGTATTTTTTCACATGGTTTTATTTATTAATACTTTCTTCCTCGAACCCGTCGTTGTTTTGATTGCACCAAGACTCAAAACAGGCGATCGTGTTGGTTGGTGATAAGGTCAGTGTTTCTATCACAAAGAAGCCTTTGGTGGAGGAATCGTCCACATACCTTGATGTGGAATAACATGTTGAATCGCCAGGATGAGGTTTTTGACTTGCATTCCATTAAGCAACATGAAGTCAAAATCAACGGGACAAAAAAATCTCCTAACCGGTAAAAGTGGGGATAAGTACATTATAAGTGCCAAAAGTTGCGTAGGGAGCTTACGTTGGTGTCAAAATTTTCACGAGTTCACTTGTCACGCCCCGAACCTCGAGCGCGAGCACATCCCACTGCAGTCGATCAAATGCGACATTCCCAGGTAGTGTCGCCGACCCCATTCATTTATCAATGCGCAAGCGGAACGTATTATAAAACTCCTGACAATAAAATACGGGATAGAAAAGCAGGAAGCAAAACCACAACATAACACTTTCATAATTCAACAGAATTACAAACGAGAGGTCTACGGCCAAAAGTCTACAAAAGCGGCTCTTAAAAAGGAATTGTCCTACGACCTACAAGTCGGACACATTCTCCAATCTTATGACTTCACCTCTGCAACTCCTTAAGACCAACCAAAGCTATATGGTCGCTCCGTCCACCAGGGACTTGAAATTTTAATCCCACAACCGGGATGAGACAATGTCTCAGCAAGTTCAACCCCCTAAACCCCTATTAGAAAGAAAATACACCCCAGGTGGCCTAGCCACATCACACGTAAGACTTACCTCGCCTCGTTCCTTCCCGCAGTTAGCACAAATCAAATCACTCAATCACCAGATAGTAAGAGGAACTTAAACAACCGGAATGTATTCACTTTCATATAACCAACAACCGCGGGGGTCCTGATTATAAGACTAAATCGTTATGACACGTCCCATTCCATACCACACAATTTCGTCCCATAATCCGACACATCAACAACACTAACATGCATTCCAATTGTTATTCATTGCTACACAAGGGCATAGCCTACTCGCATTTCGGCTATCTACTGGCATATAGCCAGGCATCGCCTCCCCCCATGGAGTGCGGCTTCGTCGATACATCGACAGCATTCCCGAAGGAGTATGGGCCCAGAATCAACTGCGACCCGCATCCACCACGTGGGCATCTCATATAGGGGCAAGAACGACTCAACAGCCCAGGACGATTTTTCTTAGTTATCACACAGTCAAAGCATACTCGGCCACAAAACACTTTATATTTCACTCAATGCTTCCACTTAAAATAGTGATCTCGGCCATTTTTTTTTTCATATTAAAAATATTCTAGAAATTACTCACGTGTGTGGGGACACGCTAATTTCGAATCAACGAGTCAATATCTCACTTTTTCAAACCCCACTATTTAATATAATCATTAAAATCCAATTTTTGCATCAAAACCCGACACTTGGGTTTTTATGAATAAAATCCTTATTTACCACAATCAACACTCAATTTGCCACATCCATTCATCAACTTCAACTTCTAAATGCACAGCAGCGATCATCACGGAATTCCAAGAAAATAAGGTTCCAAAATAATTTTCAGAATTTATTAAATAATTAAATTTATTCCGAAAATTAATTAAATAATAATATCCATATATTTCACGATCCACGCTCAATTTATAATATCCAATCATCAATTTCAAAATCCGACTACACAGCAGCGACCGGCACAAAATTCGAGGATTTAGGGTCTGACAAAATTTTCGAATTTAATAAATAATTAAATTTATTCCGAAAATAATTAAATAATAATATTTTAATAATTCCGAATAATAATTTATTATTAAATTATTTAATAATTTCGGGACATTTAAATAAATCAAAAGTAAATTCATTTATGTCAAATCAAGGCTTATTTTAAATAAACCTACTTACCCTTAATTAAGCACACTTTAAATTAAAACACCACCTTAATCTAATCTACTCTTAAATAACCTAAACTAACAACCTAATAATACTTAACATAAACTAAACCTCCCTAAGCATAATTAACTCTCTAAGCGAGGTTTAGTGAGCTAAACTCACCGGATTAGTAAGCCAAGCGAACCAAAACGACGGGGACGACGCGAGGATCGACTTTCCTCAAGGCGGGCCGAGCATCTGGGCTCGGGAAGATGGCCAAAACGGGCCAAACATGGGCTGCTGTACCCATTTTCTTGGTTGCTGTCTTGGGGCCGAGAGGGAGTGGATCTGGCATCGATTGAGCGAAGGAGAACCGGCGGTGGCAACGGCTAGTCTCGGGCAACTGTAGGCAGGACTCCGGCGACCTTGGCAACGGCGAACGGCAGCCGGCGACACTGGACGCAGCTCTGGACGACGGTGGTGACGGGTTGGCGCGGGCGAAGCGGAGCAGAGAAGGCGGCGCGACGACAAGCGGGCACGGCGACGGGCGTGTGAGCAAACGGCGACTGCGACGACGAGCTCCGACGAACGGGCGTGCGAGCGGCGAAGAGGGCGGCGTCGGGCTCGGCTAGCTTCCGGTTGAAGCTCTCCCTTCTCTCTCCTCCAAAGTCCCAAGCTTGAAGATGATGTTGATGGGTGCCTTTCCAAGAGCCAATATCCACCCTCCACTTGTCCAAATCTCATTCTCTTTGGCCCAACCACCATGACATCATCCCATGTCATCTTCCACTAACTCATTTCCTCTACAACCTATTTCAATGGGTCCAATTTCATTTTCCGCTAGAGCGTGGCATAAAACTTTGTGCAACAATTTCTTCAATTCCACGATTCTCTTCCAATTGAGTCTAATTAAAGTCCATAAAATTAATCCAATGTCACCACACTTCAATTCATATCTTCACTTGTTTGTAAAATCAACTTAAGTCCCAAAAGCGCGACCAAAGACGGGCTTACTAATTTCTCGAGCCAAATTAGCCATTCTCTAATTATTTTGCTGAAAAACTCGGCTTGCACGAAAAGTCTTCCGAAGATGAATTAATGATCCTAAAACGATTTGTGACACACCCAGACTTCCAATTTCTAAATTAGATCTCAATTCCACGGTTAATTTCACTTTGGCACGATACTAGCGCGGCCCAACCTACCGGGTAGTCTTTAGAAATTTTCCTGCATTTGACCTGTGGTTGATCATCTCAAGCCACAATGTACATCTTCGAAACATTGACGACTTTCGGTTGTCGGGGTAATCTCAATGTTTCAAATACAAACATAGGGTACCCAATCGATAGAAAAGTCGGTCCGGTGCCGATCGACAAGAATTGTGCGATCCTGGTGGAATCACCCACACCGATCACATGCCTCGTCGAGTCGACCTATCTCCGATCTCTAATCGATTTTAATTGTGTCGTAATGACCTTTGCAGATTAACTCGGTCGAAAGATCGCTTCCTGGTCAAATTCTCGAGTCTGATGCATTAGAAACTCTTAATAGCTTCACCCGATAGACTAGTTTCCACATGAGTGGTCGACTCAAGGAAAAGAACTATATGCGTGCCAACGAAATGCCCGTCTCAATTGATTGAAAATAGAATTGGAAAATCGGGATGTCACATCACTTAATTGCCAAATTGAAGAAAAAGATTAGTTAAGTGCCAATGGTAAGAAATTCTAGCCAAATTGATTATGTGATATTTATAATTAAAATTATAATATGACATGGCGATTTTCTAAAAACTCCCGTCCATGTGGCATTTCCATGTGGCGTGCTTGGCATTGAAATGATTGTTTTTCAATAACAACGATAATAAAATGATCATTTTAAACAAAATTTGTCACTCAAATAATCACTATTTGTAACTTTTAGATAATGTTGTTTAGGGGTTATATGTTGACTATGCACTCCGACGAGCAATATAGAATTAAAAAATTAATAAAATATAGTCACATCGAATTTCCGATGACCCATATCGTAGTCACTTAGATGTTTTTTTTTTTTTTTAATAAAAAAGTAGCACTTAAGTGATCATTTTTTTTGGCACTAAAATGAGTATCGTACACAAATTTTGGCATTTTTAGTATACTTATCCTATAAAAGTTCTAAGATGGAGTACCGTTAGTTAAAAGTGAGCTGTGGTTAATAACTAGTGTCAGAAGGAAGCTTAGTACAAGATGGAGGATAGTAGAGGCCTGCATGGAAACACTCTTTGTTTCTGTTTCTGAACAATTTTTTTGTTTTTTTGTTCCTGGGAACAAAAAAAGAATAGAAACGAGTTTGGTTGCGTTTTTGTTCTTTTTTTGTTTTTTTTGTTCTCGGAACAAAATTGGAACAAGAAAAAGAAACAAAAAAAAGTTACTTCTGGAATCCGAAACACTTCTTCAAGGCCAAAAAAGAATAAAAATGAAAAGAACAAAAAACAAAACCGGAACACTTCTCCTTTGTTTGTTCGTGCTCTCCCTTCTCCTTCATTCTGGGTTCGTTCGTGCCCTTCTCCTTCGTTCGTGCTCCCCCTTTTTTGGCGTTTTTCCCTTCTCTCCGGCGCCTCCCACTCGGCTGACTCTCCGGCGACTCCTCACTCCGCCAACTCACCGGCTGAAGCTTCCGAATCCAGGTACGTTTCTGGTGCTCCTCCTTCTCCGGTCGACGAGGGCTTCGGCGAGAGCCACCCCTCCCAAATCTGACCCACCTTCGCTGATGGCAGGGACGCTCGCTCGAGCGACAGAGCAGCCTCTCTGCCAGTATTGATGACACTTGCAAAGCTATACAAGACTTTTTGAAAGTTAAGTCCAGTCAATCTGGTAGTGGCTCTGCGACCTCTAGGGTTATGCCATCACCTGTGGATCCTTTCTCCGTAGCTGCTATGATGGATATTCTGCTTACTATGCCTGAGATAGACCAAGATCTTTATAATAAAGTAGTGGATCGAGCATGCGATAGTGCCTCATGGAGGGTGGCTTTCATTAAATCCACACCTGAAAGGAGAAATGAACTTCTTTATCATCTTTAGTAGATTTATGAATTGAGTGGGGTAACGTAGAGATTGTATAACTTATGTTATCTATTAATATGTCGTTTTAAGTGTTGAGACTCTTTGTACTTATATGTAATGGCATCTTCTATTGAGACTATGACTTATGTTATTGATTGTTATTGGATATATTTTCAAAATCTATATTGATGTTTTTATATTTTTGTGATGGTATAGGTACTATGGAAGAGGGATAAGATAGTATATGTAGTGAAGAGGTAGAACAAGTTCAACAATTCTTGGATGATGATGATCTTAGCATATTGCTAGCGTGGTTGTGCACGGTTGCGATTGACGCGTCCGTGTATACAATAGAACCTATTAGGGATAGCAAATTATTAGGATCTGAATGGATAAGGGAGATTCTTACTGGACATTCAGATATGATATATGAAGCCTTCAGGATAGAGAGGCATGTTTTTCTGAATTTATGTGATTTGATGAGAGTAAGAGGTTGGTTAAAAGATAGTCGATATATTAGAATAGACAAACAAATTGGGATATTCTTATCTTTGGTTTGTCATGGTAGCTCAAATAGAAATTTATGTGAGAGATTTCAACATTCTGGAGAAACGATCAACAAGTATTTCAGCAAAGTGTTGAAAGTAATTATCAAACTTTCAAAAGAGATAATCAAACCACCGTCCTTTGATGTCATCCCACAAGAAATTCTTATGGATCCTAGTCATAAGCGCTACTTCAAGGTATGATTTCTATATCAACTTTATACCATCAAATACATGTAGTTCATAATCTTATGTAATCTTAGATTGGTAATAAATTGATAGGACTGCGTAGGTGCTCTGGATGGTACCCATATAAATGCTATTATCCCGGTGTCTTAGTAGGTTTGATTTAGAGGCAAGAGAGGGACTACCACACAGAACGTGTTGTGTGTTTGCTCATTTGATATGAAATTTACTTTCGTGTATGCTGGATGGGAAGGATCTGCCAATGATTGTCGAGTGCTTTCGGCAGCATTCGAAACTCCTCAATTGCAATTTCCCCGACCACCACCCGGTATTTACTTTGTTTATATTGACATTTGTGATTATATTATGGTTTAATATCATAAAAAAATTTATATATATCATGTTGTAGGGAAATACTACGTGGTAGATTCCGATTATGCAGCACTTCCGGGATTTTTAACTCCTTTTAGAAGGGAACGGTATCATCTCAGCGAATATAGAGGGAGTGGGAGACGGCCAAGAACAGCAAAATAGTTATTCAACTATAAGCACTCTTCACTAAGAAATGTAATTGAGAGATCATTTGGGGCATTAAAGAATTGCTTCACCATTTTGAGACATATGCCTCCATTTACAATTCGGAAGCAAGCACTTGTTGTAATTGCATGTTGTGCTCTTCATAATTACATTCGTGATCAAGATAGGATGGACATAAAGTTTTCCATATATGGAGATCCAGAGTATCCATTTGGACCTACAGGAGTGAAAGTTGCAGATGATACATCGGATGAGCAGTCATCTGGGATAAACATGCTTAGGATAAGTATTGCAAATAAAATGGCAATGAATCACAATATGCATGAGATTTGTTGACTTTTGTAATATTGTTTTTAAGTATTCACTGTGATGAAGTTGAACAATGAACTATATTACTTCATTATTGTGATGTCATGTATGGAAGGGTTCATGTTGAGATGTATAAAATTTTCGTTTAAGTATGCACATATGACCATGTTGAAAATATTTTTCTTCACTCACCATTTTCAAAATTAAATTGATAAGCATTTAATGAGAATGAGAAATCAATATCAAGTTTATATGTTATAAAAATAAAAAAATAAAAAAGTACCTACAAACTTTACTTACAAAATTTTCTACGAAATATGCCATATGATCATGTTCAAAATGTTTGTCTTCACTAACCATGAGCATTTCATAAGAATGAGAATTCAATATCAAGTTTAAACTTTATTAAAGAAAAGTTTTTTTTTTTTGAAAAATTAAAACAGAAATTTTTGTCGTTTACCAAACGTGTTTATGTTCTTTTTCTATTCTAGGAATAGAAATTGACTCGGCAGATTATCAAATGTGTTTATGTTCTTTTTATTTTATTCCAAGAACAGTTTTTTTTACGCTTACCAAACGCGTTCTTTTGTTCAAAAACTATTCCCCGGAACAGAAACACTTTTTTTATTTATTTATTTCTGTTCCCTGGAACAAAAAAAGAACAGAAGTGTTTCCATGCAGCCCCTAAGAGATGACAGCGTAGGACGAAGACTCAGAGGAAATGAAGATTGGCTCAGTTTGCTCATAGCAAGACACTGCATATGGCTTGCATTGGGTCCATGTGAGCGCACTTCTTGTGTTGAACAAGATGGTTAGGCTCTTCTTTGGCATGCCGAGTCCTATAATCACCGAGTAGCTCTTGCCGAAAAGAAACCATACTTGACACGACGACTGAGACATTAGCTGTCGGTGGCATTGGTGCCGTAGAATTTGGATCGAATCCACTTCACTCTTGCAATGTCTTCGAAAGGGGAGAGCTTGGACCGTGCTTGTAAACTAGCTTCGAGGTTGAGTTCACTGCAAATGGAATGAGTATTCGATCATTTTGACGGCCTTTCAAGCAATTGACAAGGACTATAAAAGATGAAGAGTGTCTCACGATGGAAAGGAAAATACCGCCTCCTCCTGAAACACTTTGTCTCTCCCCTTCTATGACATCTCACTTTTCGTGTCTACCTCCCTCAACGAACGAATCCGCTTTTCCCATTGTAGATATCTCTTATCCTGATTCATTATGCGGAGCTAGATTCCCCCATGTCAAATGCGTGAGTCTTTCAGAAGATTTTCCAATGGCTTCGCTCAACTGGTCGAGGAGTGACATAGAAGTCCAAGAAGTATGACCGTCGAGGTGGTCCTTTGGCCTTGGATGGCGACAATTAGAATAGTTTAACCTAGAATAGCTTAGATGTAATTAGGTTAGCTAGGTAATGAACTTAGGTTCTAATTAGTTTAGGCCTCATTCAATATATTCTAGCTTTATAAAGAAAAATTAATTAGACTATTTTCATAATAAAAGATTGTTTAGAATAGTCTAGTTTTGTCACTAGTAAAATGGTTAGATATAAAGTCAGCTAGATAGGTTTAGTCTGTAAATTCAAGCTGATGGTGGTCTATATCCGGAGGCTTATAACAATCACTTAGCTAGGTGCTTTCAGTTTGGTGTTTACTTTATCTCATTAGATACATTGCTTGAGTACTAGTTAGATAATAGAGAAAACAACCCCACAAAAACAACATTTGAATGATCACTTAGTATTGGCGATGTGTTCAAGATCTAAAATTAGTTATCAAGATTATGTGATCAAACTAGTTTAGTGGAATCGAAATGTTCAAGTCTCCAAATCTCTGGTTGGGTTTTAGGCTAGCGATCCCCATTCCAAGAAATAGTTAGGCTTCAAAGAATGTAAGTCGTGCCCGATGGGAGAGCTGACATGATTGTGGACCATTTGTTATGGAATGTATGCAGGGATGGTGATCGTTTAAATTAAATGCTTTAGCATTATTAGGAGGTAATTCCCTCTTGGTCCTGTTCGCTCATCTTCAGTGGCCCCGTTGACTGCCCGAGGAAGAGGAAAGTCTGAGAGTATGAGGGGTGAAACTCTTTTGAAATCTTAAGTGCGTAAATTTTCTTTGGTCTATTAACTTTTAAGAGCGATTTCTTTATATCTTAAGCATCGACTTTGGGTTCAAGCATGCTTGCGAATGGTTTATGTAGGTACCTTGGATACGACGTGTCTAAGGGGAGACTAATAAGCCCGGGGTTCTAAGGAAGCATTAGGATCCTAGTTTCTCCCCCAAAGTTTCGAACCATCTAGTTACTTTAGAAACTATTTTATGTTTTTCATAGTAAGATGAATTAACAAAAATAAAGAATATATTAATGTAGGAATGTCAATAAAAAGTAAAAAGAATCATTCTTAATTTGTACACTAAATGTAGTTGCTGGCCGTAAGACTTTTGAATAGGGGTCCATAAAGTTTGATGAGTGACTAATATGCATCATTAATGTTTGATGTAGTTTTCAATTTGCCTATGATGCCCCTTGCTTGGATGGGATGGGAAAGGTTAGTTTATGATTAGGCTTTTTTTTTTTTTTTCACACATGAATATATGGCTTTGAATTACGTTAATCCCCATGGATTTTCCCTCTGTGTACACTTGATTTGCATCATCTTTTTCTATACATGTTTATTTCAGACGCATACAAGTAATAGGTTCGGTTTTGCTAGTATTCTTTGCATTAAGGAATTCATGTCACTAAACGACGTCACTTTTCAGTCTGAACCTGTGTGGGGAAAATAAAATATTTGGCCTTTGATAAGTAATCATTTTCAGCATACTTAAGTTCCAATTAAGGTGTGTTTGATAACCATTTTGTTCCCGATAATAATTTTGATAAGAAATGGTTTTTTCTGATTCCGTTTTCAGAAATAATTTATGGGCAAAAGAACACGTTTAATAATTATAAAAAATTATATTTCTAGGATAGAAATGCGTTTGGTAGGATTCTTAAATTCTTTTGTTTCTTTTAATTTTCAATACTTATATATTTTCGTTTTCGTTTTCTCTTCTTATTTTTCCTTTTATGTGGCCGTTCGTCGGCCAACTGGGTGAGGTTCGACGAGCTTGCTAAAGGCTTGTCATGACCGGGCACCTCGCTTGTGGCTGGGCAAGGCTCGGCTTCACTAGTCGGCGTGAGGCTTGGCCTCGCTAGGCCAGGTGAGGTCAAGCTCACTTTGCTTAGGTGAGGTCGAGGCTCATCGTGGCAAGGCAAGCCTCCGGCGAGCTCTCCAGACCTCGCCTAGTCGGTTGGTGGCGGTGGTTGGTGGCAAGTGATGACCAGCTGGGATTGGAAGGAAGAAGAAGAAGAAGAAGAGAGAAGGAGAAAAGAAAGAAAAAAAATAAAAGAAAAAGTTAGACTTGATTCTTGAAATTTTTCCTAGGAACAAGAAGTAACTTTTTTTCTTCTTGATTTTATTCCTAAGAATAAAAAAATAGATTTTTGTTTCTCGAAATAAAATTTTTACCAAACAGATTTCTTTTTTTTTTTTTTTGAGGAAGAAAAAAGTAGAATTAGTTGTTTTGAGAATGGTTACCAAATAAGGCTTTAGTATAAAAGCATGTCATAATTCCTCTGTCATGACCCCAACTCTATCTCCAGGGTCACAAGTGATGGGGGTTATTTTTGCAACGTCGTCCCGTTCTTTTTATCTTTTCATCAAGCACATGCGAAAGCGTTACATACAACACCCTGACAACAATAAGCAACTAGGAAAACAATCATTTAAAAACATACAATTACGTCAGTTACATTTACCAGCCCCTTTTGTCACAGGCCGTTATATTTACAACCACTACATTTTCTACACTTCAAAGGCCGGGTAAACCTTAGCTCCTCTAGTAAGATTGCAACTCCAGCACTGGTGGGAGACCTTAATGCCTATAATCTGGAAAAACAACGGAGTGAGTTGTGAACTCAGTGAGTAAAACCTACTAATTTCTCGGTAGGAGGATGCCTCGCCTATCAACAAGCATATAACTCATCCAAAACATTAGTCGATGAGAGATCAATAGCAAAACAAAAGCTTTGTTTTGGATGAAACATGAAGAATCCTCAATCAATAGTATGCAAGCATAGACCAATATTCACCCAGAACATGAGGAACTCGCACCTCACTCAATATTGTACAAGCATAAACAAGATCCATTCCATAATACGAGGAACTCATGCCTAACTCATATGCAAGCATTAACCAAAAATCTATTTCATAGTGTGAGGCACTTATGCACACGAGATTCATTTATTAATACTTGAAATCCATCAACTCTTCTAGAATCTGCCGGGCATCCGAACTTAATCGAGCAACGTCCCCTAATCAAAGGGTGACGGCTAGAATTATCACAACATCTCGTCCTTCTGATGAGGCATCTCGTTGGTGTGGGGGCATCTTGTTGGCGAGGGGGCAACGTCATTGAATCCATCAGTTGACGGCTAGAAATTAGTCCATCGTGTAACCATGCATCAAGCATCACAATCTAGTTCTTATCTTCACTTTTAGTTCAAGGGTCCAAAGGTGTGCCATGCATAATGTGACATCCCAAAATTTTCAACACTGTCTTCTACTGAATAAATCGGGCATTTCATTGACGCGTCTATAGGGTTATTCTCGGAGCGATCACTCTCGAGATAACTAGACTAATTAGGACAATTATTAAGAAATTTTAAGGCAATAGACTTGAGAACTTGATCGAATCGAACTCTGACCGTGTCTATCTTTAGAGGCCATTGCGGTGCGGTATAAAATCGATTAGAGATCGAGATAGGTCGGTTCGGCGAGATGTGTGGCTAATCGTGGGTGACACCACTAAATTAGAAAATTCTCATCGGCCGACACTAGTCGATTTTCTTATTGTTTTGGTACCCCGTGTCCGTAATTGAATCTCGAGATTTTCACGACAATCAAGAGTCGCCATTGAGTCGAGTGGATTTATAGTGGCTCAAGAAAATCGACCACGGGTCATTTGCCTTAAAAAGTTCGAAAACTACCCGATAGTCAGGTCACGCTAAAAACGCGCCGAATGAAAATTAACCGCCAATTCGAGTCCGATTTAAATTGAAGTTTTAGCCATGTCACAATAAATTTTAGGAGCATCGACTCGTCTCGAAGATTTTCAAGATTCGGGAAATTTTACGGAAATTAGGTTGGACGTCGCGGAAATTTGGCGAAGTTGATTGGCTAAATTAATGGGAAATTGGACTTTCATTGAGCCATTGTGTGTCGGGGATTTATAGAAAATTATTTGGGATTTTTCACGTCGAAATTGGACCTCAAGTTGGGAATTTATTGGAGAAATTGAGCTCAAATGGTGAAATTGTATGATTGGATGAGGCAGTAATTTTGACTTTAAAATTTTTATTTGTGAGTTGATAAGCTTGAAATTGATTGGGGGACAAAGAGGAGTGTATGGTGGACATGTGGGGCCAAAACATTAAATGTATTGGCTAGGATTTCTGATTTTTCTTGTCTCCTCTTAGCTGGCTTCTCACGCTCGGCTCTCCCAACCGCTCATTTTTCCTGCTTTTGTCTTAATATCTCTATCGTGCGAGACAATCCATCCTATCTCTCTCCATCTTCATTTCTTCTCTTCCTCAAACGAAGCCCACACACTCTGCTCACGCCAACCTTGAGATCTTCAATCAAGCTACTTCTCTCCACTAGTTGCTGTCCCCGCCAGTCAACTCTCCTCACTGAAGACTGATCGAAGCCCCGTCTACGATTTGCTTCTCTCTCGCGCTGCCACCGAATCCCAAAGTCCAACATCTTCGTTCATGCCTTGCCAACAGCCACGAAGACCTGCAGCCACGCCAACCAGCTACTTCCTCGTCCATGAAGACTCCACCGTTTGTTGCAGCTCCAGCTTTCCTCCACTTTGTTGCCACGAAGACTTCCACTACCGCAACCTTGGTCAGCTTCATCAAGTTGTTGACCCTTGAAGCCACGATCCACCGAGAAGCCAACAAATTGAACCGCCAGCAGTTGCAACTCCTTTCATCCGCGCGTCCCTCAGCCTCCGCGCATCCGACTTGCTCCGTGGGTCAAACTCCAGCAACAAGCTTCGGTTTGTTGACCGAAGACCCCACGACGCCAACGAAGAAGCCCAGCAACCTTCTTCTTCAGCCACGCGGCCAAGCTGCAGCTTCCACGGTCAACTCCAGCAAGAACCGTCCCACTTTGTTGATCTCGTGAAGCTGCCACGTCGGTGCTAATGCACTCCATGAAGACCCCAAGCTGCTCCCTCGTTCGCGCCTTCTGCCCACGAAGACCCAAGTTCCACGCAGCTTCAATTTTCGTGAAACCTTGCTGACCGAAGACCAAGGCCAGCGAAGCAGCGTCCATGAGCAGCTTCCGTCTTCAGTCTTCTCCAGCGGCATGCCCTCAGCCTTCACGAAATTGTCGAGGCCCATTTCTGCCTTGTGCGGCCCGTCTTCATCAGCCCAGCAGCTCATTTGAAGCCACCGAACAGCCCAGCTCAGCAGCCCATGTGATCTTCAGTCCAACAAACTAGCTGAAGACAAGCCCTGCAGCAAGCCCAGCCCGTGAGCTTCAGTCCTTTGGGCCACCGAATTCAGCACAAGACCAGCAAGCCCAGTTCAGCTAGCGCAGTTAGTTCAGTCCAGAAATTCAGCAGGTCCAGCCCATTCCAGTGCAAGAACAAATCTCAATTGGACTGAGATTTGTTGGGCCTAAGCTTAAGGCCCGGTCCCAAGCCCGCCGGTGTTGTCGAAAGTCCGATTTCGCCGTCGCGTCCGTGTCACCGTTGCGTGATTCGGTCTCCGCTTTTGTCAGTGAGTTTTACTCACTAATGCTTTATTAGTTTGCTAATTATGTCTTAAGGTTGGTTAGATTTAATTACATGCACTTAGGTGGTTAGATTAGGTTAGAACATTTAAATTAGTGACTTGAGGATGCATGTTAGGTGGTTAGACCTAGCTATTAGCAAGTAGAAATGTTTGGTTATTTATTGAATGCATCTCGGATTTTTCCCGACCCGTTTCGGGCTCCAATAAGGCAATATAGGCCTAAATTGGATTTTTATGTTTATTTATTTATTTTCGAAATTTATTTATTTAATTAATTATTTTTCCGGAAATTCAATCGGGATGGCTAGGTGACCGAATTTCGTGCCGATTGTCGTGGTGCACCGTTTATTTATTTGAGCTCTACGTTGTGTGGAATTGAATTTATTGTGGAATTTTAGGAATTGTCCTAAATTGTTTGTTATTGAGTATTTGATTGGTAATGGCTAAGCATGGATATATAGCGCCGTACGTTGATGGGCTATATAGTAGGGAGAATGGTGAGACCAATCGGGTACGATATTATTGGACATATGTGGTTCGGTGATTGGAAGTATCGGCTGGCGAAAACGGCGCCTTAAAGAACGCACGTAAATGACTTATAGACAACGTGGTTCGGTGATTATGGGAATATCTTTGGTGAAAACGGCGCCTTAAAGAACGCACGATGTTGTCTATAGCCGATGTCACCTTGGCGAAAACGACGCCCTTAAAAGGACACGTGGTTCGGTGATTAAGGTTATCACTTTGGTGAAAACGGGCGCCTTAAAGAACGCACGGTGTCGGTGATCGGTATGTCATTGGCGAAAACGACGCCCGAGAAACACATGTGATTTGGTGAATGAGTACACCACCGAGAAAGTGTGGTATGAGTGGGAATGACCTAGAAAGGTCTCTGGCGACATGTAATCGACTTAGTCGATTGATCAATGCTTGATCGGATGTCGTGATTTGTTTGAATATACGTGTTTTAACCTTGAATTGCAGGTTGGAACCGAGGCCAACGTAAGTCCTTTGACTCGTGTTGTGCTTAGGCAACCGTATGGCGTATTAGTTTATTAATCGGGTCTTAGTGGGTAGGACTCGCTGAGACGTGGTCTCATTGGTTATTGAATAACCATTTCAGGACCCCGAGGAGGAGCTAAGGAAGAGGAACTCGAAGGGGAGAAAGTATTTTGAAGTAGAAGATGATCCAGAGAGGGATCTTGAAAATAACCCGAGATGTGGATTGGGATCCCATCCCTTTTGTGAACCCTGTTTTTAGTGTAGATAGGTGTCAGACTTTATGCTGTAAATAGTATTGTAATATGCTATGAGTTGAGTTGTTAATGAAAGTGTGGTTATGAATTTTCAATATGAAAAATATGGCCTACTTTCCTATCCCATTGTTTTATTGTCAGGGATTGATAGCTCGTTTCGCATGTGCTTAATAAGAAGAAAATTCGGCGATACATAGTCCTGGGATATCGTATTCTAAAATCGACCAAGTAGAAGGATGTGTGCGCGTCCGAGGATCGGGGCGTGACACATAAGTGTGTGAAATGACGTATCGAAACCAAGACGTTAAGCATGCCGAGCATGAAACAAGGATCGTGACTTGATTTGACACATTTGAGCGCCGATCTAATACCCAACTTGGCTCGAGAATGATATACCTCGATATTGCACCGAGACCATGATAGACCGGCCCGTTATGACATGTTTACCGACCTAGTACCGGACTTGGCTTGGGAATGATACACCTTAATATTGCACCGAGACCATGAAGGATTGGCCTGTCGTGACATGTTCACTGACCTAATACCAAAGATTGCTCGGGAATGATATGCCTCGATATTGCACCTAGACTAAGAAAGGACTGATCTGTCATGATCCCACGTATGTCAGGGCCGACAAAGCACTTTTTTTTTCGAAGCTCGGGGCATGAACTAGAACATGCACTTGTGAAAAAGGTTTGAAATAGTTTTGTGAGGAAATATCAAATTTTCACAAAAACACTTTTCAAATCGGTTTGAGTCAAAAGCATATCAAACAAGTACACAAATTGAACTTCTTTTAAAGCAATTCAAGCCAAAGAGCCAAGCTCAACAAACAAGAACCGAACTCAATTAAGGAGTAAAGTCACAACCCAACCTCAAGCAGCAACAAATCAATCAACTTTAGTCAAGGACTTGCTACACGCTCAAAATAGCGTCACACAACACTCTAACCAAATATTAGTAAGTTCTACTTACTACACTTCAAGGGACGGCCTGGGTGACCGAGCAATGTGCAGGCTGGTGAACGAGTAAGAGGGCATGGCCATGAGAAAGAGAGAGGGTGACAGTGAGGGTGAGGTTGAGAGAGCGAGGGAGGAAGAGGAGGTTGTATGGAAATGAGGGGAGGAAATGCCTCTATTTATAGGCAAACCCCTCATGATGATTCTTTCAAATGGACCAATCATCTTCATGTAGATGGGCAATCTAGGTAAAGGTGGCAAGCTAAAGAGATGGGTGGCAAGTCTAGTTCCTAGGGGCGACACTTGCTCATCTTTCCATTGGTCAATCTAAGGGGTTGAGTCATCATAAAATAATTACACATAATTATTATGAGGACACCTAAGCCAATGACTAAGCCTCTGCCATTTAATGTTTGGATCTTGAGTAATTAGGCTAGATATCTTCATATTGCAAACTTGCTCTCCAAGTTTTTAGGTTAGGAGGCATTATGGCCTATTCCTTTAAGGCACACCTCAACTTGGCATTGAAGAACTAGAATCCAAAGATAGTTAATGCATCCTTATCCTAAATTAAGAAGACTCTATATTAGCCTTGCTCCTTAAGTTGGACGTGCGACCCTTTCCTCTTCCAAGTTGGGCGTGTGGCCCTCTTATCTTGGGGTGAAAATAATTTTGAGCAGTTTTCGAAATCAGCATCAATACTTTATCAAATTGGCTTGAAAAATTATAAAATTTTAATGTGTTGTAGATAATACCTTAAATAATATTTTTCATGAGGAAGTCAAGTCAAATTCGTGCTGTGGAAAGAGCAGCAACTCATTGAACACAACCCAATAATCTACCCGTCAAGCAGATTCAATGGTCGGAGAGAGAGACTCATTTTGAAATCTAAATCTTCACAAACTCTTTGAAATTTCTATATGTTGTAGAAATAGATGTCCTTTAAAACTTTTACCAATGAATCATGGTTAAATTTGAAAGGGAAATTTTATAAAAATTCTAGAAGGCAACTTGGTCACCATTGGTCCCTGCCATTTCACCTCAGAAAAATATGAAATTTAAGTATATTTTAGATCAAGATGTTTAGAACAACTTTATGAATAAAGTTTCTTTAAATTTGCACCAAAAAAATTTGTGTGAAATTGGCAAATAGTGGAGGCCCAGAAATTTCGAAAATCAAAGCTCGCAATCCTTAATTGGGAAAAGGAGGCGTCCCACTTGGTCAAGAAGTATTAATTGGCATCCTTATCTCCCAAGTTTCTAACTAAGTCCTAGGTTAGCTTGGCCACTTCATCCTCCTTCATTTAATGAAGAGATTCGAGAATTCTCTTTTGCTTTATCCTTTCCTTCCTTAAGAAGGCAGGCTAGAGAATTCTATTGTCCAAATTGATTCTAGGGTTGAGGAAGGGATCATTAGTCACACATCAAAAACCGAATCACGTAGACTCAAGGTTCGGCCATTACGTTCCATATTTGCCTAAACCATTCATTTGGACAGTCGGTCGGCCAACAGGGTCGATTGTCCTTAGATCGGTTCAAGACCAATCCTAAGGCTACCCATGGCTTAGCACTAAGCCAAGACACTCATGGACTTTAGATTTAGTGATGGAATAGTTGGGTCTATCCCTAGGCTCATTCGATAGGCACTCGATTCACCGGTAGGGTTCATGGTCGGTGCGTTACCAATCCATGATCGGACATTACCAATTCGAGATTCCATTCCGATCACTAAGAATTAAATAGAGAATGATGTATTTTTGGTCAGAAGATGGTCACATTTGAGCAATTTGGATCGTTCATATATCGGTGCATAATCGGGGGAATCACCCGTGACCAAATTGGTCGAATTGACCCGTGACCATCCAACTACCCAAAATCATCCCGTGATCAATTCTTGTGATCAAAAGGTCATCTTATGAGCTGGTGATTCTATCTCATCGGTATGGTCAGTAGAAATTCACGGCCGACACCTCGACCAAATCATGATCGGTCAGTTAGTCCATGACCGATCCACAATTCCTTGCCGATCGAATTGATCGATCCATGGCCAATGGCTCATGATCAATCCTTTTAGGACCTTATGGCTGATCCTTACAGGGCCGGAATCGAGGATGTTACATCCTCCATGTTGATTTCGCATAGCGTCCATGCGATTTACATGTTTAGATTGGTTTTACTTCAAATTTCAAGATTTTATTGCTTTGGTTTCATTATTTTTGGTTTGCACTAACCCTGTTCTCGGAGGAAGTTTAAGGTTGAAAATCCAAGAGCACTTAGGTCGATCCTTTCGCCGGTTTTCATGAAATCCATAGTTACATTACATGGTAGTTCAGCATATAGGTTGATTTATGCATACAGGTTATTTTCATGCTTACTTGAGCATGTGGTAGATTTTCAGGTTTTAATTCGTTTGTTAGAGATAAAATAAAAATAAAGAAAGGACGAGAAAATTAGATTAGAATTGCATCTACATTGCAACTAAGACGATCATTGCACCGTGGGATTAATTAGGTTGTTACTATTGCATAACTAATCATGTTAATGTTTGCATATTTTGCACGCTAAGATAGAATCTCATGTTTTATTTGCATCATGATAATGCTTTATCAGAAAATGATAGTTTTAATGAATAATTGTTTTCGTGCATATTTAGCATATTTTGATTGCATCCCCATAAAAAGATTTAGAAAGAAAAAGTTCAAGAATGCGTGTGTTTGGTCGTTTGAATTTCTAGTCCTGGATAAGACTGGATAAAATTATAATATAAAATTTGAGGATTTTGCTATATCATATTTATTGTTTGATTAATCGCAGTATTAAAATTGGATATTTTCATATTTTATTATGTCTATTGTTTGGTAAGAACTGTATATCATTTATACCACCCATGAAAAAAATATTATTCTTTGTATGTGATCCATATCTGATGAGGAAAAAAAAGAAGCATTACATACAAACTACAAGGTAAAATAATAGAAAAATGAAAAATAATTCTAGAATTAAAATGGGAAGATTCTCACTAAATCAATCCATGAGTATTGATGGAAATGCACAAGTAACTGTTGACTCTTTCTCACATTTCATTACTAAAGAACTCGAACAAGAACAAATGAAAATGATAAGAATCTCTCACGTTTCACCAATCGAAATTGCACAAACAGACACAACTTTTAGCCCCTTTATATACTCAAGCTTGTTATCTTTTTGAATAAAGCGACCATATTCTCTTTCTTTTTTAACCTTAAAATATGAATAAAGATTTCTTTTCGCTTGCGCCTTCGACGCGCATAAATATGTTGCCCCAAATAAATGCTCCTTCATGCAATATTCCCTTCTATTTTTCAATATTCCTCATCCAGAAACTTCCTTTTCGCTAGGAAATATACCCCTCAATATAAATGTATACACACACACATATTATGAAAGATCCACGCCATATTATTCTTTCTTTTTGTTTCTTTTCATTGGCCAAGTTTTCTTTCTATGTTCTTGAAAGAATATTGGAAGAATGATACTAATTTTTTTCCAAAATATACTAATTTTCTAGCTCATCATTTCTCTTAAGTCAATTTTTGACTATCAAAGAAGGATGAGCTTGGGTCAATTCCCTCTCTCCATAAGCCTAATCCAACTCATTAAATTAAAGCTTAGAACCATCAATTCAAACCCATTTGTTGCCGGCCCAATGAAAATGCAATAATAAAAAATAAATACTCTTATAACTATATGCTATGCAACTTAATACCGATATTCTTTTTTGTTTAGGGGTTAAAAATTAATCCCTAATTTTTATGCAATAAATAAATAATCGGGTTGGTGTTGACATTTGGGATTTTTGGTGGCTTTTTCCTTAAATAATAAAACGGGAAATAAAAAGGAATGATCACATGGTAAAAGTTTTTATAAAAGAGAAAAAGGTACATAAAACGGAAATGAATCTAGTGTAACCATGTTATCAGAGCCAAATCTCTTGTTCATATTAAGGCAAGCTTCTGGCTTGGCTCTTAATTGACAAGAAACGTTAGTGGCAATTCATAAATCTAATATAAGATTAATAATTAAGTAGGAAAATCAAGTTGTAATCGGTAGAATTAGGAGGGCCCACGATAATGCAATCGCCACCTCGCAAAAGGGATTATTTCGCCCACCGGTCTCCTTCGAAGATTTCCAGCACAGTCCCCCACGCCAAAGAAGAAGAAAATCCCGAAGACCAGGCATTCCTAATCGCGAAAATTCTACTTCAAATAAGATAGAGCAACCGAATACTTCAGATTTTCCAAATGTTCATCTAAAAAGGTCACGTGGATTTCATAAAAATCCACGTGATGTTTCATTTATCTCCTTCCGATGGAAAACAAAACACTCACAACAGTCACTATACCACACAATCGCGATCGTAGGGTGTTTCGACTTGAAGTGACAAGGAGAACGACATTCGTTATTATTCTTCAAACCTACCAAGTACTACTAAAGCACGCACTCGAATGATTCCTTCTCCTTCCGACAACTCAAATGCAACTCGAGGGGACCATGGCCATCTTAGGAACAGCCCTGGGCACCAAACCCAATTTGTCCTCCGGGCACATCATAGATCACCTCAAATGTCCTCTGCTGTGTGTTGCCATAGATGACTCCATCCGAATCTGCGTTGTTGGCCACAAATGCTAGACAAACTAGCGACGGATCCAACACGTAAAACATCCCACTCACATCCAAATCCACGTTAATTGACCCATCGAAAGAGAACGTGATCGCTGGGACGGTGATGTCACTAAGCATACTGAAGTCGTAGCAAGTGTCTAACGGCAAAGCTGGAGGCGCACTCGTGTAGTTTGCCATTGCCTCTTTGAATGCCGACTGGAGGGCGGTGTACGCAGTTGGAGGCAAATACGTAAACGTGGTCCCCGAGTCTATGATTGCGCCGGCATTAGAAAACACAGTCGACGGTATGGAAAGTGGGTTCCCTCCTACGCTGATTCCTGTTATGTTGATGCCGTAAAAGAGCGGATTCTGTGCGATTGTCACCATCGGCGTGAAGTTCAACGAGGCAGATGTGACTGTGCCCTTTCCAAAAGTCAAGTACCCGGTGCCGCCAGTTGAACGAGGAATGCAGTATGAGAAGTATCGGCCATACTGGGTCGCGCTTCGCTCTATGATCGATACTGGGTCTCGGGCGAGCCCAAGGAGTCCGGCGAAACCTTCGAATGTCCCTTGGTTGTTCTCGCCACAACCGAATTCGAAGTTGGTAATAACATCCGTCGGGGTTAGGGTCAGCGTTTCCGTGGCAAAGAACCCAGCCGTGAAGGACGCGTCACCGTATGCTGCCCCGTAGACGCATGTGGATCCGCTGCAGCCAGTTAGCTGATCTGCTCATCATTAAAGTTGATTCACAAAGCGATTATAAACGTGTTTCTAGAAACCTCTCACAACTAGCAGTCTTCTTCTTTGTCTTTATTCCGTTAAATAAAAATCTCGCCAACATGGTCTATGAGAATGGAGGAAGGCTTTCAACTGGCAAGTTACAAACATCGACACCACTGATCATTATTCTTAATTATTACGTGCTGATGATGTCTAATTTTGTAATCCACCAATTAAAAACCTGATTGGACATGAAACACGTGCCTGTCAATTATTACCTGTGCCAGAAGGAAGCTGAATGCACGATGGCGCGGAGCAAGATATGTTGGCATAGGACGAGGATTGAGAGGGGTTGAAGATTGGTTCGGTCTGGTTATAGCAAGACCCGATGCAAGGCTCACACTGGGTCCAAGTAAGCGCACTTCCTGTATCGAACGCGAGGGTCAGGTCCTTCTCCGGCGTGCCAAGGCCTATAGTCACCACATAGCTGCTGCGGTAGGGGCCGTAACTCGCTGGGAGGCTAACGGTGGCCTCCTTCAAATCACTGGTGCCACTGATGCTGTTGGAGATCTTGGATTGGATCCATTTCACCCTTGCCATGTCTTCGAGAAGAACCTGTGTGTGGTTGATGGGGCCACCATCGAACAGCTGAGAGCATGGTCCATACTTGTGAACTAGTTTAAGGGTTGAGTTCACTAAGAAAGAAATAACGGAAGTCACAAACGCATTAACAAGATATTATATTACCGCGCACAACTATGTTAGATGCAAGGAATGAGAAATCATTGGCAGCATACTATTGAAAATACTCGTCAAAGCTCTCATGGTATCTAAGCAATCAAATTTTATGTTTATGAGTAGCTAATTAATTAATTGCAATGTGGTTGGAGTGTAACACTCTTTATTAAGTAAACTATCCGTCGCTTCATGAATGATCATGCTATATTTTACGCTCTCTTCATCCACCAACCTTATGATTCAGTATCGTTATCCTTCCTTCTAAATTATGCTTTGCTATAAGCAAAAAAGAACAAGCCATTGGCTTTGTACATATGTTTTGTCTCTACACAATGATCATTCCCAACTTAGCCAAAAGTTGAGTCTACTTAAATTGCACTTGGTAGTTAAAATAAAATCGAAGATAAATAAAATTTATCATGTCTTGTATTTGATGCCTACTTAAGAGAGGGTAAAGTTAGATATAAAAGGAATACAGTTCGAATGAAATTATCCCACGAGAGAAATGAGATAAAGGTAGATAAGATTTATAATATTCATAATAGAAAAGTTATTTTTCTTGAATAATAACCTCTTAAATCATTAAAATTAAAAATTATATTTCAATATAAATAATATTTGAATTCTAATATAAAAATTCAAAATAACAAAAATTAACAATTAGTTTTTAATTTAATCTTATTTTTATTTATAATATAAATTCAATATATAAATTACATATTTTATGTATTTTAGTATTTAGGTATATTAGTATAGTTTACTATTTAATAAAATTCTATTAGAGAATGATGGAAGGGGAAAAAGAAATAAAAAAGAAAATAATTTAAAAAGAGTAGAAAAAAATGAGAAAAATGCAAATAAAATTGAAGTAGGTAAGAGTGTCGTGAAAGATTTTTACCATATCTATTTGTGCAAATTTTAAATTTATTTACATTGATATGCCCTTTATACCAAACATTGCATATGATATGACGTAAATATATGCAATTTTATTACTGTAATTCACTAAATAGCAGATAGTATATAACAAAATCCCTATATTTCATTTTCTATCATATCTAAACCTAGAAATTTAGATGACCAAATGTAACTTTAAAGACTTGAACCCAATTGATTAAGTGGAGGAAATAAACAAGTACACTTTTATCTTATCTTCGGTACAACTCACCCTCACTGAGCATGCAGGCCTGCATTTATCCTAGCTCAACTCTTCTAAGGTCTTTCCCTAGTTTCTCGTTGATAACTCTGTCTTGCCCACTTCTGAAAGACTTTCAGCTCAATTCAAGGCTGTTAAATATTAACGTATCTGCTCTGAGGGTGTGTAGTATATCATAATTAATGATATTAGCAAAAAGAAACGGACTCATTCCCCTACAAACACATTTTTACAACTTACAAGAATTAGTTTGGATGAACTTGTGGGCGGTATACCTTAAATGAATACTGATAGATTCAACAGATCACAACCTAAAAATCAATCGCTCATCATTTTTAAGCTTGTAGAGCAGTCCCGCCGAATACCACGTTTACACACACATAAGCACAAAGATACATAATCGGGGAGGGAGAGAGAGGTGGGGGGGGGGGTGGTGGGGGTGGAGGAGAGAGACCATTGTTTGTTGAAGCTGTGCAATTGACAGAAGGAGAAAGAGAGCTGACAGGGGCGGTAATCTGAGCTCCATGGACAAGAACCTTCTTCTCAAAAGAGCTATGAACGCTCAACACAAAGGCACACAGCAAAATCCTCATCAACTCCGACAAAAAAGAAGAAGCCATCTTTCTCATCTTCTATTTTCTCTCACAACTAGGGCTCTTTATAACAACTCGCATGTACAAGCACATCAGGAAATTACCAAAATAGTCCTAAACCTATTACAAATTTTCCAATTTAGTCATACACTTTTTTTTTTTTTGCCAATTCAATGTTAAACCTTCTACATTTGTGTCAATTCAGTCCATCTAGCTTGTTTTGATTGACCCGGCACTAATGTGGACATTGATTGATGCTAGCATCTCAATTTTTAATATTTTTAATATTTTTTCCTTTTCTCTCTCTCTTTTTTTCCCCTTTCCTTCTTTCTCTAGTTGGTTGATGAACTGACTAGAGAATAGGGGACCTCGCCGGCACTAGCGAGGCTACCCCTTGCCCATGGTGACTAGCCAGAGGCTAGGGGACCTTGTTGGCAATGGCAAGGGCCAGCCTCACAATCACTGGCAAGGTCAAGCTCACTTTTGCCTAGATTTGGTGAGGTCATGCTTGACTAGGGCTGCGAGGTGAGGTCGACCTCGCTCGCCCAAGCCTCTGGCCAATCTGATTATCGTCCAGAGAAAGAAGGAAAGAAGAAACGAAGAAAAAAAAGAGGAAGCAAAAAGGGAAAAAATATTAAAAATTGCCACATTAGTATCGACCAAACAGTTGGTGCCAACTAGCGTCCATGACAGTGCCGGCTAGTCAAAATTAGCATATCATTTTATAAGCTTTTAGATACCCAGCTATCCTGTAAATGATGCCCTTCCTCTACGTCACACCCGTGCTAAACTAGCAATTATGGGTTTGCGTTGACCTTTCCACACAGGCACGTAACTAGCAATAAGACCAGGAACTTGCAACTTGATTATTTACTCTATCCCTCCAATAACATGTACACGCCTGCCTGATTACATCTTGATTAAGGTGTAATCCCGTTGACATGAAACAAAAAGAAGATTCAGTCTGAACTTTTCTACACAGGAAGCTCAATTGTGTTGAACAAGGTAGCTCAATTTTCCTTACATTATTTAATAAAAGGAAGCTCAATTACTTGTTTTATTAAATTACGTAATACTTTGACAAAAAAAATTACGTAATACAAGGTAACTCAATATTCCCTTCCGTTGACATCCTCTTCCTCGGATTTGTATAGAGCATACTACTTGTAATCTAATACAAGAAAAAGAAAAGAAGAAGAACAAGCTTAAGCATGACTGACTCTTTTGTTTATTTCATGTCAAAAGGATCACACCGGAATCAAGTGATGTAATTAGGCAGGCCTGTAAATATTGTACGTGATAATGAAAAAATATTTTTTTTTTCAAAAAGCCGGCATTATTATAGAACATATTAGTGGAGGGATAGAGTAGAATCAGTCATTAACAATTTCGTCGTTGAGTAATTAAGTTTTTAATGTTTTATTATTTCAGGAAAACACCACTAAAATCCTTGGGAGTTCGCCCGCTACACCAATACTTCAATTTTTTTATATATTTTATATGTTATCAAAACCCTCGAATTTGTACTAGTGTGCAAAAATTTCAGTTGTCTACCATGAAAAATCATGAATTTTGCCCATTGTGATACCACTTTGGAGTTATTGATGTTGGGGGCTAGAGTTATCACCTAGAGGGGGTGAAAAGGAGATTAAGCAAAATTTAAAATGATTGAGTTCACTATTGCAAGTGACCAACGACTGAAGATGAATTGTACAATGATTAGACTTTACTGTGTACAATAAACTATCGAGCAAAATAAATGAGAGCTTGAGGGAGAGAAAAAATTACACACAACATTTACAGTGGTTCCGCTTATGATAAGCTTATGTTTACTTTCCTGCATTGACAAACTATTGGTTGGATTTCACTAAAGAATCAATTAGAGAGGTTATGAAGTCTAAGTACAGTAGGTGCAATTGTATCATAATCTCACACTCAACAACCTCCCAATGATTACAAATTGAGCTCACGAAGATGAGTGTATAATATCGAAGCTCTCTTTGAACTTTGGATTTGTAGATTTAAGATCGTGTACTTCCTTTAGCACCACAATCTCTTTTTATACTCTTCTATATCTAAGTTGATTGTTGGACAAAAACTCTCAGGATCATTCATCCAATCAACCCGTTAGACCTGAATGATATGAGAATATCTGATTTCTTATAGGATTGCAAGATTAGAGTCTCCCTTAATTCTGTTGCTCATACGATAGTAGTTGGGTTTCCATAAATAGAGTTCCTCATTTGGGAAGAGCGTCTCATCTCCAGAAGATTGTCACATGGATCACGAATCCTTTTTTTTTTTTTTTTTAATTTTATGAAAGATCACGAACCCTTACTATGGAAGGATTATGTTGATATTGATCCTTTCTAAGTAGATGGACGATATGGACAATCAACACATCTTTAGAAAGAAATCCAAGCCAAGGTTACTAGTCATTGCGCCTCACAAAATCCAAACTAATAATAAAAAATTTGAAAACTTCTCGTAACGTCTGATGTTGTGTATCATCTTGATAATCCTTGTGAATTAGATTGTCGTCTTTGATTTTTATGTAATAACAATATCTTTGATGTAAATAACCAAAACTTCTTGTATAAATGATTAAGTCCGCGAGTTTGATAAATAAGGTCTGAACAAATTTCCTTCAAGAGTTTCACCTAGAATCTTGTCATCATAATTATAAAACACTTAAGTAAGGTTTTGTCAATCTTCAAAACATAATGGGAAGTTTTCTCAACAATCTTCATCTTTTTGATTATGACAAAACTTTCCAAGTAGAACTAATAGAGAATTTTGGAAAGATTGAGTGAAAAAGATGCTCTCTTGAAAGCATGATTGTACATAAAGCGCAATATAAAATCTATAAAAAAATTTGCAAAAAAAAAATGTAAGAGATTAGCACATAGAAGATAAAGCAAATCAAAGTGAATAAAATTATATAAGAATTTATGCTTTATAAAAAGAAATATAAAATAAGAGTTTAAGAAAGTTTAACCACTCTTGTATAGGTTCCAATTCTAGCATTACTCCCCTTACATATAAAGAACATATAAGCTGCAAAGGCATTAATGTATAAGTTTTGATGATAAGTTGTCATGCCTTGAATCTCGAGCGCATGCGCATCCCTTGGTGGTCGATGAAATTGCGATGTCTCAGACGTGTCACCGACCCATTCATTTTATTGCACATGCGGAAACGAATAAACAAATCCCATGACAACAAATAGCATGGGATAGAAAAGCAGGATAACAAATTCACAAACAAAACACGCTTTTATATACAAATTGAGTTATATACAAAAGTTTACAAAAAAGATCTATGTACAGAAGTCTAGATCAAAAAGGGGCTACGGAGATTCTAAACTTTGGGCTCTCCAGTCCTCGGCTCCAGGTCCTCCCTAGCACCATCGGGGGTGTCGATGTCCAGAGGGTGCCCTATCTCCCACTCCCCTATCCTGATGGGAGGCCCGTCAAAACCACCTATAGGACCCTCCCGACTCCCATCGGGCTTGTGAAGGTACCATGCCTTGAAACGATGAGGTACTAGGTGGGGGTAGACCCTCATTGACCCAGATAGTGGACTCAACAAGCTCACGGGTTAGGCTAGTCTCGGGAATTGGGAAATAGGAACGCTGGAGGTCTACCTCCCTTGGAACCCCATAGCGTACGTGACGCTGCTCCATCTAAGGACCTGAAAAAATTGAGCTCATGATGGGGTGAAACAATGTTTTAGCAAGTTCACCCCCAAAACCCCGACTATGAAGGAAATATGCCTAGAGGTAGTTTATGCACACAAGACAGAGGACTTACCTCGCCTCAGTTCCCTCCTATACATCAGTACAATTTATATACTTAATCAATCAATCCATCAGTCGATCAATTCAATCAATTCAATCAATACAATCGTCACAGGGGTTCCGATTATAAGACCAAATTGTTATGATACGTCCCATACCGTGTCACACAATTTCGTCCCATAATTCGGCAATTCAATTTCAATCAATCACACATTCCAATTTGATTATTACTCACATAAGCATGACATACTGATGCACATCGGTCTTTTAGCGTAGCCAAGGATTATTGCTCGCACAAGCATGATATACCGACATACATCGGTCTTTTGGCGTAACCAGGCTTCATCTCGCACCATCGAGCATGACAACATCCACTGACACACATCGTGGACGGCATTCCCGAAGGAGCTTCGGTCCAGAATCTATTGCGACCATCATCCGTTGTCCAGGGGCATCCCATATAGGCAATGTCCACCCGACGCACATCAGGGGATGGGTTCTCTTAGTCAGCACACAATCAATCAATCTCGGCCAAGGACATTGTGCTTTGTACTCAAATGCCTCAATTAAAATAATGAACTTGGCCTATTTTCTTCGTATTAAAACACCCGTTAAAATAGTCGTGTGTTGGTACACGGTCAATTTGAACCGGAAAAATTGATATCCTCCCATTTAAAATCCAACTGTTTGATATAGTCTTTAAAACTATTTTCGGTGTCAAAACCCGACACCTGAGATTTTCTAATTAAATATCAAAATTTCACAATTTTGGAATAAATAACCAAAATTCTAATCACCACTCAATTTGCACAAATTAACAGTCAATTGTATAAACTAAGCACACCATTGCAATCAGCACAAAATTCCGGTCACCGACTATCTCGATATAATTTTCGAAAAATATTAGATAATTAAATAAATTACAAATTAATTAAATAATGTAAATTAAATACAATAAATACCAACTTAGGCTGGAAATGCTAATCTAATCACTTAAACAGGCCTAGAAAATTTCGGAACATATCTATATAAATAGTACAATCTATCTAGTCCTTAATCAATCTATTCTAACCACCTAACATGCACAAATAAGTGATTAAATTACTAATTTAAACTAACTTACCACCTAATCCCTAATTAGCCTAAACTAATCACTCCTTAAGCATCATTAACTCCATAAGCATAGTTTAGCAAGTAAACTAACTGGTTTTGTAATTCGGTGAGTTCATAGTGATGGCGACGTAGAGGTGAGTGACACTCAAGCTTGTGGCAACACCAAACGGGGTTCAGACGGGCCTTAAAATGGGCCACAAAGCCTCAATAAATGGCTTAGTTTCGGCTTTTGCTTGCGGCTGAAGGAACTGATCAAAAGGGCTACTTGGCTCGGGAAAGGGGCACGGTGAAATGATGATGGCAGTGGCGGACCAAGCGAATGGCTTCGGCGATAGACGATGGCTGGATGGCAATTAGGGGAGATGCGACGGGGGCTGGAAGGTGTTGAAACAGTGACTAAAAGGCTCAAATGGGCGTGTAGACGTGCGGGCTAGCATGCGATGGTGCGGTGTGCAAGCATGCACGGCGGTGCTAGGGTGACAACGAAGGGGTGTCGATGGGCAAGGGGGTTGGCTTCTCTGGCTCTCTCTAGAAATTTTAGCTCACAAAAGACTTCAGAAATGGAGAAATAAGGCTCAACAAAGAAGAAGAAGGTTGCTGAAGCAAGGGGCCCAAAAGCCTTCAAAGTCCACACAAATATCCCATTTTCATCATCACACATGCCGCACCAGCTGTTGCCTTCAATCCTTAGCCATTTGCACACCCAAACTTCCCCAACAAGCCATTAAAATGGTCCAAAAGTTGCTGCCCCCAAGGACTTACGAATTTTGGACCATTTCCCTCCGAATCCACTTCAATTCTTCTCCAATTTTATCCAATTGATGCCCCAAAATTTCAGCCAAGGTGTCTACTTTTAAATTCACATTTTCCTCATCAATTGAACCAACTTGATGGCCAATGGTGCGCTAAAAAATGGTCATCTAATTTTCCCGGTCCAAAACGGCCCTACTTCGATTTTTCGCCGAAAACTCAGGTTTGCAGAAAAATCTTCGAAGGATGAGTTGACGTTCCTAAAATGAATCGTGACATGATAAAACTTTCCATTTCTGAATCGGGTTGAATTTCGCGGTTAATTTCAATCTGACGCGATTTTAGCGTGAACTAACCTACCAGATAACTTTTAGGATTTTTTAGTTCACTTGACTTATGGTCAATTATTTTCAAGCTACACTGTAGTTTTTCGACACAGTGGCGACTCTCGGTTGTCGTGAAAATCTTGATATTTCAAATACAGACACAGGGTACCAAAACGAAAGAAAAATTGGTCTGGTGCCGATCGACAAGAATTTTGCAATTAGGTGGAATCACCCACACTTAATCACATGACTCTATCGAATCAACCTATCTCTAGTCTCTAATCAATTTTTAACTGTGCCATAATAACCCATACAGATTAGCACGGTCGAGTAGTCGATTCCTAGTCGAATTCTCAAGTCTATTGCATTTAGATTCCTTAGCGGCTTCACTTGATAGATTAGTTATCTCATGAGTGGCCAACTCAGAGAAAAAGGCTATGGGTGCGTCGATAAACAGAACCTGAAAATCAAGATGTCACATAAGTCATGTAGGTTTTGCTTCTGCAATCTCCCCTTTTTTGTTAGCATCATAGACAATTGAATTTGCACATATAATCCATAATGGAAACCATGATAAAGTTAGAGAATCAATCCAAGCTAGAGTATTAGTGCAAATTACAAACCAAGTCATGTTGAAAATATCATATAATACAATCCATACTCAAGAAATCATTTGAGGAGGATGGTTGTGTAGGATTTGGAACAGGAAAGCTTGTTGTAGCAGGTTCAACCAAAGCTAGAGGAACATGAGCAAGATGATAACAGTTTAGATTGGCCATTGTATCCTCAATTGTCTTCAGTTTCCCTTCCATTTCCTTAGCAAGTTTCTCCATTTCAGTTTCAAATAAGAGCTTCATCTCTTTTAAACTCTCTTCTAGAGTATTCTATTACTCCTTGATTTCCGTCAAGGTTTGCAGAATAAAAGAATTGTTCTGATTAGATGTTGTGTCTGTTTGAGGAATAGATTCTGATCCAACATCAGTAGCAACATCAAAAACCATATCCTTCTCATGCTCCCCCTCAATCTAAGCACCTTTTGTACCCCCTAAAATTATGCTTGTAACAGGGATATTTCATTTTGATGTTCAGAGGAGTTTCGTACCTGGCTTAGGTTCAAGGATATTCTCAAGTTAAGTAGAAACTTCAGTACTTTGAATTGTTTCAACATTCTCATAAGTTAGCTCTCATCCAAGAGTCTACCTTTGGTTGTCTAGTGTATCATCTATCATACGCACCTCAACAACAATGCCTTCGACAATTGCTCTAGCTTAACTAAGTTGATGCTGATCTTTAGTATTTGGGGCATCAAACATCTGTTGGTTAATCCATTCCTATTGCTGAATCTCTTGGACTATGACGAATGTCCAATCATCAAAATTTTCACCTTCATTATCCTCAGGAACTTTCTCCAGTCCATCTTCACTAGTCAAATCATCAAAATCTTCTTCTGCAGGGTCTTTTTCCTCCTTAGAGGAATCAAAATCTTCATCTTCAGAAGATTCTTCATTGATTCTTTGTAAGAAATTATGAGGATCTCTTTTCTTTTGAGGAGAAGATTGAGATTGAGTTTTCCTTCTTTTTGCTACTGGAGATACTTATTCAAGAACAATGGTGTCAACATTTATCGAAACAAGGTTTCCCTATTTGTCTTTTTGTCCATCACTTGCGGGCTTGAAACTCATCTTTCTCATTATCTTTTCACCAACTATCATTAGAGGGAGGGACTTCAAACAAAATTTCTGAAGAAGATCAATCCCGAGATGTTCAAATATCTTAGTGATCAAAGATTTGTAAGGTAATTGCACTTTGTTTTTTTTTAGCATTGTTTTGTACATATGGAGAATGACCATGTGTACAAGTGAGAAAGGGTGATAATTTACTATAACCCAAATAAGTTTAGCCTTGTATCTTAAGACATCAGTCTTTGAGGATCCCCTTGGTCTAAGAAAATTTATGATGATTTTGTGCAGAATAATATGTTTTGCAGGGAAATGATTATGTGAAACATGTGATTTTGTATCTTTGGTGAAGCCAGAAATGTCAGAGATTGATCTGTAAGCTAAGTCAAGGTCAATATCAATAGCAAAAACTTAGAATAGTTGACTCCAAGGATTTTAGCCAAATTAGATGCTTGGACAGTATATATATCATCATATATTGTGAATTCAATGGTGTTTAGAGAGTAGAAAGAAAGATATGAATAAAAGTAGGCCGCCAAAATAGGATGATATGGATATTTCATAGTGCAAAAGTCTTTCATCAAAAGTTTTTCAAAATAGTGCTGGCTTTGAATTCCAGACTTTTCAAAGAAACTGAAATCAACATTACGTTGTCTGATAACTTTTTTGGACAACAGTGATTTATGATGATCAAGGTGCTTCTGTGATCTCATCAACTTCTTTACTCTGCTTCCCACGGCCACAAATCCACCAAGTTTTATTTTGAAATTTGTGAACAACTTCTCATCATGAGCTCCTTTTCTTCCATCATCAACGGACTCAGAATTTTTCTTGCTCCCTAATTTCTTCCCTTTTTCTTCTTTCCTATCTTCAAAGAAGTACTTGTCCTACTTGAATCACCCACATGCACGGGCAACAGAGATCTTATTGGATTAGCCAACATAGTCTCAAGTCCTTCCTCTTTCTTAAACCCATTTTTAGCCAGGAGTTTCAAAATGAGTTCCTCATTATTACCCAACATTCTAGGGGATTCAATAGCAAACTTCAAATTGCTAGCATTGATACTATGGCGATTGAAGATGCATTGAATCAAAGTGGGTTCTGCTACTTGTACTTTAATGCTTTTGGAAGAATCCAAGATTTCAAAGTGCTCAACACTTCCTTTCGCCCTAGAACTCATACCTGCAATATGGTTAGAATTCTTTGTCAAATTGATGGCATTGGTGCTATCATGTATAATTTCAATGTTTGATTCTTCAACACCAAAGTCCTTCGGTTGTTGCTTCATCTAGAGAATCTAAGCACGATAACTTCCAAGTGTTGCATATGCCACTTCAGCGGTTGATAGAGCGACTGTATGTGGCTTTTTTGGAAAACCAAGAAACTAGCATATACCCCAGCATTTGACATGTTCCCGAAGTACTTTTCTTGTTAATCTTACAATTTATGAAGCATAGACATGTTGCTAGGGGTTCCAGGTTATGTCCGACACGTGTTGACATGTCAGACATTCTCGGACATGTTCGGACACGTGGTCAACATGTGTTGGATTTTCCGATTTGTGGTTAACTCTTCTTGACACATTCGGACATGTGTGTTTGAGAGAGAGGATCATTGAAGAAGACCATGGAGGGTAGAGGTGAGGGCAAGGGAGCAGAGGCGAGGCTGCAATGGCAAGGGAGGGCCAGAGGAAGAGTAGAGACCGAGGTGACTTTGAGGAATGCGACGGCGATGCTTTGATGGAGGGTCGATGGTGAGGTTGCAGCCGTGAAGGAGGAAAGGCCAAAGAGCCATAGGTGAGGTGACGAGTGATGGTGATGAGACGATTGAGAGAGAGCAAAGATCGAGAGGAAGAGGGTTGTGCGAGAAGGACGAGGAGGGAGGAGGCAACGGCTAGGGTTTTTGAGGGAGGAAACTAAAAAAAATTAAAAATGGGATTTTGATGAGACTTTGGCATGATTCTTTCTTTTGGAGGGAGGGAGGGGGTGGATGAGAGGGTGTTCAATTTTCAAGGAAAAAGGGGGGAGGAGGGAGAAACGAGGGGAAGATAAAGAAATGAGGGAAGTGAAATAAATTTGGGGGGTGGGTGGGGGTTGGGGGTGGACACGGGGGTTTTTTTTTTAATCAGAAAAATAAATAAGAGAGGCTATAAAGTGATTTCGAAAAATAAAAATACTGAATGTTGAATATTGATAAAATTTGGTCATTGTAGAAGATCATAGATTTATTTAAATAAGTAAATCCTAATTTCTTGTTAGTCATTAGTTTCATCAATAATTTTCGTTAGAGTTAGAAACATGTTCTCAAACATGGATACACATTAACTATAAATGTCTTTTGAGTTTCTTATGAATAGATTTATTAATATTATTAGTGTAAATTCATTGTAGGCTCTTTTTTATTATTTATTTAATTGTGAATTTGAATCAAATTAATTAAAAATAAAAATATTCATTTAATATACAGCGTGCCCCAATATGTTGGAATTCTCCATTTTTGAGAAATGATGTATTGGCGTGTTGTGTTGCACGTCGATGCTACTTAACTTACCGCTTGCAAGATCAAATCAACAAAATTTGAAATTTGATCTCTGGAGATATTATAGTCCTAGAGAATGATAGGTATTGATATACTTAAAAATTCATTTTACAACTGAAAAGTGCGATTGCTTAAGATCTTATTGAAACCTTGTGCACATACAAACACTGAAGAAAATGACAGCTCTTGAAGCAGTAAGATATAATAATGAACCAATCAAGCTTCTATATAAATTTTTTATCGACCTTTTTACCCTTTTCATCATTGTTAAGCTTAGACGAGTACGATATTGGTGTTTCGGTCTTCTTTGAATTCTCCATGTTGAACTTTTCCATCACTTCCTTTGTGTACTTTTCTTGATATATGAAAGTACTATCCTTTGTTTGTTTGATTTGAAGCCCAATGAAGAAGGTTAACTCCCCCATCATATTCATTTTGTAACGTCCCAATCTACCACGGCCGTACTATAACCCATGCTTGACATATTCCTTCCTTTTGGTCATTTGCTCATGACATCTCAGGAGGCGTCGCCAACCCATCTGTTATAATGATAGCATGCATAAGCGAAAGCATAAACAAATCTCCAACCCACCATATGATAGGGATAGTTAAAAGCATACTTATATGTATATATATGCATCAAGGTCAACATCACATACAAGCCATACATAACAAGTTAATTAAACTAGCTTCAACCTAACATGCTTCGCCACATCCGATTAGTCCAAAAGCTTCACCATGACCTTCATAAAAAAAGGGGTCTAGGGTACACCAAACACCTTTAATATTACGAGGGTAGTTCAAAAAGTGTTACTAATCTCACTACCACCTAACTAGCTATGAGCTCTCATATCCTACCCAAAAGTACCACCCCACAAAACGGTGAGCCACTAGATTAGGTAACCCTCATCAACCCAAATGGTCATGACATAACTCGTGGAGTGACCATCGGTCTCCCATATCGGGTAGTTGGTCACCTTTTGGTTATGCCCATTTTTATAAGTGATACAAGTGATTAATTTTTAAAAATTATTTTTGAAATGTTGAGTTTTTTTTTGTAAAACGAATGCATCCTTAATAGAAATAAGAGATTTATGATATTGAATTTTATTTGATTGAAGTTTTTTTTTTGATAATAGAGAACAGATTTGGCAACTATCAATCACATTAATTACTCTCATTTTGATATCTTTCCTTAGTGATATTTTCATAAGTTGGGGTTAGTAGGTCGAAAGTATTTTTGATCAGTGTGATTAATTTAGACTGTTGTGGAGTCAACTTGAATTGTACAGCAACAAATTGTAAAAACAACGAATAATCCAAACTATTTTAAGGTGCCTTGGCTCTTGAAATTAGATTTAAGCTTCTTTCAATAGATACGTAAGAATTAATATATTCTAGTGCACTCATAAACTAATCCTTTAAATTTTTGAATGAAAATGGATCCAAACATGAATATGCTAACGGGTGAACTCAAACTTCTTTATGATGATCTCTCTAGGTGAAATTGTCAATTTTTTCATTACACCTGCCCGCTCGACATAACTAAGCTATCGACTCATAAGGTCAAATTCAAGAATGCTTTGTTACGATAATGAAGCTCTTTTGAGTTTTGTGGCTTCTTCGCAACCTGAAATCCTAACTTCTGGCTGAAGACTCGGAAGTTTAGTTTCCCTAACACTAGGGATGGTGGTGATGGTTGAGACTAGTGAGTATTATGGTAGCAAGTGTGTGCAAGAAAACATGTGGAATCACAAGACTCTGTGGAACCGACATGACAAGATAGGTTTAAAGATGGATATTGGTGATCACGTGGTAGGTTTTGAGTTCTAAAATTTTGAATCTAGTGAGCATAGGATGAGCATTATGCTTTAAATCATATTTGCACGGTACCAATGTAGGGTAATTTGTAAAATGGGAGAATTACCAAAAAAGTCCTAAACCTATTGCAATTGTGCCAATTCAGTCCTAAACTTTTTTTTTTGGCCAATTTAGTCCTAAACCTTTTATTTTTGTTCCAGTTTAGTCCATCCGGCCAAAATTGATCGGCCGGCCGGCGCGCGTGATTTTTTAATAATATTTTATTTTCAACATTTTTTATTAACTTTTTTTCCTTTTTTTTTTGCCTCCTCTTTCTTCCCCCTTCCTTGGGCTCCGGCGACCGGCCAGGTTGGCGGGTCGCCGGACTGAGGGGATCCAGTGAGGCAAGCCCCCGCCGGATCTGGCGAGGGCTCGCCCGCCCAACGACCGCGAGTTGAGCCCTCGCCGGATCCGGCGAGGGGGCTTCGCCGTTCTTTGGCGCGAGCTCGCCTCGCGATCCGGCGAGGCGAGCCCTCGCGATCCGGCAAGGAGGCCTTGCCGGATGCGACGGCGAGGGTTGACCTCGCCCGGCGACCGCGAGTTGAGCCCTCACCAGATTCGGTGAGGGGGCCTCGTCGTCGCTAGGTGCGAGCTCGCCTCGCGGTCGCCGGCGAGGTGAGCCCTTGCCGAGATCCGGCGAGGAGGCCTCACCGGACGCGACGGCGAGCCCCCTCGCCGAGATCCGCGAGGGCTCGCCTCGCGCGGTGACCTCGAGGCAAGCTTGCGCCGGCGACGACGGGGTGAGGCAAGCCCTCGCCGAGACGCGACAGCGAGCCCCCTCACCGTCGCCGGGCGCGAGGTTGCCTCACGGTTGCCGCGCGAGGTGAGCTCGCGCCCAGCGACGGCGAGGGGGCTCGCCGTCGCATCGGCGAGGTCTCCTCGCCCCACCGGATCGCCTTAGTCCGGCGACCGGCAGCTGGCCGGTCGCGAGCCCAAGGAAGGAGGAGGGAGGAGGAAAAAAAAGAAAAGAAAAAAATAAATTAATAAAAATAATAAAATATTATTAAAAAAGCTCGCCATTGACCGGGCCACCGCCACGTCACGCCCCGGCTGGCTAATTTTGGCTAGATGGACTGAACTGGAACAAAAGTAAAAGGTTTAGGACTAAATTGGCCCAAAAAAGTGTAGGACTGAATTGGCACAATTGCAATAGGTTTAGGACTTTTTTTGGTAATTCTCCCTTTGTAAAATTGAAACATTTAAGTCAACTCTTAAATATGGATCATGATTCATCCTAATTAAAACCTCGAGATATTACAATCTTAAACCCCACGAACGATCTCAATTTAGGTTGAAATCTTATATTGATAAAATCTTGGTAGAATGTAGATTTAAATCATATAAAATTTCACGATCTTATGAATGATTTTCATCCTGCCATAGTCTTAATTTGACATAATTGTGTCAAATTGAAAATCATTGTGATTTTACCATTCTTTTACCCCATTTTACATTTAGTCCGAAAAAGGAGAATACTTGAAACAAATTAAGTAGCAAAGGCCTCCGAAGCTTGGCTAAATGATAGACTTACTTAACTTTTTTGGGCACGGCTTAGTGATAGACTTATATGCCAATGGTGGACATGATGAGTGTGGTCCAGCCATAGAGCTAGAATTTGATGAAAATGTTGATTACGACTTCTTCTTCTTCTTCTTCTTTTAATCATATTCAAAGGGCAATGACATTGCAAGTGCTTGAATTTTGTCAGTTTTATAATCTAATGCTTTCATTATTATTTCGATGGACTGCCTCAACTTTTCAAATGAGCATCTATGTCAGGCTTCCATTAGAAATGTAGCTGGAAAATGCTAACTTGGATATAACATTATTAACACCTGGCCTCTTAAAATGATGCTACGTAAGCAAAGTCATGTTAAATGGCTAAGATCCTCCAAATCGGCGCTCTCTCCCTAAATCACCAACCTATAAATGGATGTGGTACAAGTTTTGTTAATTACACGAGCCATGTTATCAATTGTGCTTCTGGTGCCAAGTGAGCAAGCCATGTCAACAAAATCAAATAACATGGCAATTTATTTATTGGTGGCCTCGTATTGAGCTATAATTTAAAACTGGGATGCTTGATTAAAAAAAGAAGAAGAAGAGGTTTAGGTATTCAATTGTAGAACGAACAAAAGTTTATGTACTTGCGGTGCCAATTTTCCTAAGTTCACTTGGGTTTCTGTTATAATATGCCAGTTTTTAACCTAAAATCTGCAGAACTCTAAAATAATTGGTTCAGGTCATAAAATTATGGTGTTTTCTTGGCGGAAACATCATTATCGACGTGTCTTATGAGTACTTAATATGTGTTTTGTGTATTAATTTATTATCTGATGCTTTTAGCATTTAAGAGTAACGTCTTTCCAACTTATTGTTGACAGTTTGTAGACTTCGTACTATTTTACGATCCAATTTTATAATTGGATTTTATAGGTCCGAAACTATTTTTCCTCTATAAAGCAACCTTAAAATGAGTAAACATGTGCTTTACGTTGAATACTGAATGTGTTAGTTATCATAACTCAGTTCTTAACCTCATTGAAGAGGGGAGGCAATATGTGAAATTTGGCAGTATTTGGTCATGCCTTGTTCTAAGAACGAAGTCCGGTCCTAGGCAAGCCTCAACATTTCGGCATATTCTTCCTTGAACCCTTTTTTGTTTTGACGGCATGAGGACTCAAACCAAGTGTTGCCTTGGTTGGTGGTAAGGTCAGTGTTTCAATTGCAAAGAAGCCTTCGATGCAGGACTCGTCCATATACCTCGATGTGGAATAACGTGTTGAATCGCTGGGGGAGGTTTTTGACCAGCATACCATTGAGCAACATGAAATTAGAATCAACATGAAATAACAAGCATGAACCCTCCACCGTGCTTCCATTGCAACATACACCGGCATCTAGTCCTCCGCATCCCTCCTGCTACCTGCATCAGGGGCATGAGGAAATGGGATCGGCCCTATCAAGTGGCCATTCATCAACACGAATACGGCCACGAAACAGTAAGAGATCAAGTTAGGCTATACCATATTTACCAATAACCCAGCTGTGTATTGTACGAACATGGTGCTTGGAAAATCAAGTTGGTGAACTCATGATGTTCATCCTCTAATACCACGAAAGCTCCATATTAGGAAATGGGGGACGCGGGGATTGGCAGCATAGCTAACGATATGGTAAAGTAAAAACAGGAGTGAGCCGACACTTAGTAGAAGAAACAGTGAACTCACAAACTATTTGATTTAATTAACTCTTGAGTCTAGGACACAACTAATATCCAACCAAGTGCTTACAAGTATGAGCACATGATATGCCTCAGGCCATTTTCCATCACACAAGTAGTGCCAGCATGCATTTAATGCAACACATGTCATGTTCAATCATGTGGGTCACATTACTATGCAATGGATGTGTCACACTGCACATCTATCATGCACAATGCCACTGGGGTTGAACCCCATTTCAATTGCTCAACTAGTTCATGTAGGCGGCTCTAGTGGTGACTTCTAATTCACTAACCGGGCATCCACCGGTTCCTCTATTGTAGGCATCCTTACTTTTGGCATCTTGGTTGTTAGCCAAGGCATTCGCGTCAAACTTCCAGCAGTCACCAACTCAGGCATCCCTAAAAACTATTAAGGCATCTTAGGGCATGCATGACAAAATTTCTGGAACATAAATGAATTTTTGGCCAGAAATTGATTTTTCAATTTCTATTCTATGGATAAGTTTCTGAGTAAACAAACGCATTTGATAACAATTCAAAATTTCTTTTTCTGAAATAAAAATCCGTTTGATAACATAATAAATTTTTTATTTCTAGGTGCGGCAACGACTAGCATTAGATGGCCGGAGTTCGACGTTTGGCGTCTAGTGACTGGCGGCAAGCGGCCAAAGTATGGAGTCCAACATCGAAGTCCAGTGACTGGCAACTGGCATCCAATGTCCCGAGTTCGACATTTGACATCCGACAACCAAAGTTCGGCAACTAGGAGGTCGGTGGTGGGTGGCCAGTGGCCGGAGTCCGGTGGCGGGTGGCGGGTAGCCGATGTTGGTGGTCGGTGGTGAGCAGTGGACGGTCGTCGGCGAACATCTGGTGGTTGGTGATGAACCTTCGGCATCCAATGATTAGCGATGAGCAGCCAACGACTGGTGGGCATCCGCCATCTAGCGATTGGCGGTTGGCGACGAGTAGCCGGAGTGTGGCGGCCGGCGGTCGACATCTGATGGCTGACGGGCAACGGCTGGTGGCCGAGGTTGGTGGTGGCCAGCTAGCAATTGGCGATGGGCGTCCAGCATCCCATGGGTGGCAAGTGGGTGATGGGCAGTGATGAGAGTGAATGATGAGAAAAATTTTGATTTCTCATTTCGCGAGAAATAGAAAAGCTAAAAATTTTAACTTCAGATTTATGCTTCAAATTTATTTCGGAATAGAAATCTGTTCCAGAAATAGAAAAATGAAATTGCATTACCAAACGGATTTTTGTTCCAAACTTGTTTCGATAAACAAAAAAAATAGAGAAATAGAGAAACATAAATTTTGTCATGCACGCCCTTAGTTGTTAGCCAAGGCATTCACCTTCGACATCCATTACAGGCCATCGTTAGGCATCCAAGGTTCATTAGCCTTGGGCATCACATATATTAATCCCATCTTATGCATTGCAAGTGTCACAATCCGTGAATCCCCTTATACTCGTGACACTTGTGAGTGGTGCTTGGAATTATCAAGTGTAGAGTGAGGATGTAGAGGGGACAAAACACAACTGGTTCGTGGGAGTGGCATCAGGATGGTTGGTGTTAGAAATTCTAGGATAAAAGGATTTTTATATTACTTAAGAGCTATGAAGGTGGGATTGACCTCTTATGCACAAACTGGTCGAAAGCTAATGCTGCTCTCTTGATGAGGCCATGATAGGCCAAAACCAGGTGTTGAGCCTAAAAGAGATTTGCTATCTCGCTTGATAGACTAGACACCCAAGCTAAGATGGACATGATGCAATCTCATATAAGGAAGCTATTCGTCGTTAATTCTCTAGAATGACTGTGGACGAGGGCTAGCTTGGTGAATTTCACTCGCTAGGCGCCGCATGGGTCGTTTTGTGGCTAAGGAGCTCTCAGCCCGTGACAATTTGGTATTAGAGTGGGAATCCTTCTAGTAAGTGGGGGAGTCAGAGAATCGGACTCCTCTCTCTAGTGTGGGTTGAATAGGAAAGTACTAGTGGTTTACCCGATCCTACGAGGGTGGAGAGTGAATCGTCAGTACAAAAGGTGCTTGGACAAAGCGCGACTCTCAACTAACTTCTAGGATGACAATGAAGGCACTAGAAGATTCGGTTCCTTGTTGAGTGGGTGGAGTCGGAGAAGAACCAAATCCTCACTAAATGGGGATAATGTTCCTGAATCAATTAGTGAGTCTATTGCTATGTTTTCAACAAGGAAATAACCTCTATTTGGTTTGTTGGAGTCAAAATGCTTAGTAGGCAAAAATGGTGTTGCCAAAAGATGCAATTGGCGAGAAATGCCACACTTGCCAAGAAAAGCACAGGTGATCGAAAATGGGCTTGAATAACTGAGATCAAAAGAGGCTACGAATGGAACAAAACATGTTTTGTTGGGCAAGCGTGACCATACAATGTGAGATCCCAAAAAGTGGCACATCAATGGTTAAGGGACGTAAGGAAGCAACAAAGTGGATTGCAACGAGGGCGTTGCGGAATTGAGTGGGGGGAAAATGTCATGGTCCCTGAATCCTCCTGTACTCGTGACATTTGTGAGTGATGCTTGGGGTTATTGAGTAAAGAGTGAGGATGCAGAGGAAATGAACACAACTGGTTCTTGGGAGTAGTGTGAGGATGGTTGGTGTTGGGAGTTCTAGGATAGAATGATTATATTATTTAGTAGCTTTGAAGGCGGGGTTGGGTTGGCCTCCCGAGTACAAACTAGTTAGGGATTGATGCCGCTCTCCTGATGAGGCCATGGTAGGCCTAAATCAGTTGTTGACCCTAAAAGAGATTTGCTATATTGCTCGATAGACTAGACGCCCAACCTAAGCTGAATGTGGTGCGATCTCGTATAAGGAAGCTATTTGTTGTCTGTCCTCTGGAACAACTATGGAACAAGGGCTAGTATGATGAATTCTGCTTGCCAAACACCACACAGGTAGTTCTACAACCAAGGAACTCTTAGCCCATGACACAAGCACATCACACACATGCAATGACATGGAAATCATACATCATAGATTGTACCCTATGCGAGGCACGTGACACTAAGAAGAGTAGCAAGTCGCCACAACCGATTATTGACGCAATGGCACACTGAAAACATATCCTACAAAAATATCTAGATTCTGCCCTCATGTTTTTAGCTTTATTTCTACAAGCAAGTTGCATTAGATTAAAACCAAATATACACCAATGGGTAGCCTAATGAATGTAATATATATCATCAGTAGACCACAATTCAAGATTCCATCATCTTCTTATAGAATCTAACAAAATTTGGACCAAAAGCAGAACTGACCGAAATTGCACAGTCACGGAAATCAACACCAAAACCATAGTAAATGAATTCAAAAATTATAATATTTAAATATGTTATAGAGAAGAAATTAAAAAATATTTTTCAGGAGGAGACTGTCCAAAAAAATTTCTATAAAGAGCAAATTATTGTACAAATTTATTAAAAATCTAGTACATTGGGATAGAGCAAGCAGTTCTCAAATTATGCTTATTTTGTAGCCTTAAACATATCAAAACATCTTTCATTTTGGATATATTATAAATCATGATGTCCTCCACAACTTTTAGGAAGTAAGTCCAAATTCTAAAAATAAAATTTACAAAAATTCAAGAAGACAATTGAGTCACTATTCCTATTGCATTGAATAGGTCAAATATGGTAAAGGAGAAGTCCATTGTACCATCCATATCACCTCAAAAAATTCCAAAATTAAAGTATGTTATACTTCAATATGTCTTGTACAATTTCATGAAGAAAGTATCCTCAAATTCAAACCACAAGAAACTCCATAAAATTAACAAGCCAAAGAGGTCTAGCAATTTTAGTTTCTAGAAATCCACATTAAAGGTCTAGATTGATTGTAAATTCAAACCACACAAGTTCACAACCTAAGAATACACTAAAACCAGACATATTAGACCACATGCAATGTATATCTTCAATCACAGATCATAGAAAAGCTCCTACAAGCTAAGCAAGAGCGCCAAATTCACATGCAACACAATTTGAGCGTCAAACCCATGCATGTCCATCTTTTCTTTGAAATCCACCACTGTAGCATCTCAACAACCATCTTTCATCATCACAACACAAAAGAAAAGCTTTAAGCATAACCAAACACCAAGAACAATACACTTTGGTTTCCTCCTTCTAGGTCCACGGTGAGCTTAAGGATGTCTTGAGTGTGCTGCTTAATTCGGGTGACAAGAAAGGAATGAGAAAGAGGGAGAGGGAGCTTGCTTGAGAGAGAGAGAGAGAGAGGAAAAATGGAGAAGAAGAGGAAGAAGGGGCTACTGACTTAGGGAAATTGATGAGGGGGAGTTATGGCTTGTGCAAGACTCCTTTGGCATGAAATTCTAATGGATAAGAGAGAGAGCCTCCATCATGGCATCTAATTTAGGCTATTTAGGTCCTTTTTTTTTTGTCTTTTTTGCAATGTTAGCCATTATGCATGGCTTGTGATTGGTTGGGGCAGCAAAATCAAATTTAATAAGTAAATATGTCCTAATTTCATGGAAATAAGGCCTAGGTTGCTAACCATGTCATTCCATGCATATTAGAGATTAAATTAGGTACTATAGTTAGACCTAGGTACATATAATAATAATATAAGGCATAATTTAATTGCCTTGGGTCCTAAGTTCATCCATTAAATCAAATCATCAATACTAATAAAATTCGTCTCAACTAATTAATTAGCCGGGCGAAATTCGAGGCTTCACATTGACGGGAGTCGAAAATTGGCTTGTTGTGCTCATAGCAAGACACTGCACATGGATTGCATTGGATCCATGGGAGCACACATATTGTATCGAACATGACAATAAGGCTATTCTTTGGCTTGCCAAGGCCTATTGTCACCAAGTAGCTCTTGTTGGAAGGAAACCATGCTTGGCCTTGATGTTGATGGGTAGTCATTAGCTATCGGGGGCGGTGGATTGGCTTTGATCAAGAAATTGGGTGTGGTTCATGGGTTCACACTAGAAAAGTGGAGGGCTTGGACCGTGCTTGTGAATTGGCTTCAAGGTTGAGTTCACTGTGAACGGAATGAATATTTGATCCTTTTGAAGGCCTTTCGATCAATGAACAAGGTCTATAAATGATGAATAAAGTTTCATGATGAAACATAAGAGGCCACCTCCTCTTGAAATGCTCTCTCTTGGTCTCCCACTTTATGGTGTCTCTCACCTTTTCTATTTGCATCCTTTGATGAACGAATCCCATTTTCCCAATGGGTACACCTCCCTATCCGATTTGTTATGCGGAGCTAGATTCCCTCTGTGACATCCCAAATTTTTAATCCTATTTTCCATTGAATAAATTGGGCCTTTCATCGACACGCTTATAGGGCTGTTCTCAGAGCTAATCACTCTCAAGATAACTAGACTATCTAGGGAAGCCATTAAGGAATTTTAATGCAATAGACCTGAGAATTCGACTAGGAATTAACTTCTTAACCGTGCTTATCTTTAGAGGCCATTACGGCATAGTTAAAAATCAATTAGAGGTAAGAGATAGGCCAGTTCGACGAAGATGTGTGGCTAATTATGGGTGACACTACCAAATTGTAAAATTCTTATTGGACGACACTAGATTGATTTTTCTATCGTTTTGGTACCTTGTGTTCGTATTTAGATTCTTAAGATTTTCACGACAATCAAGAGTCGCCAATGTATCAAGTAGGTTCATTGTGGTTCGAAGAAAATTGACCATGGGTCATTTGCACTAAATTTTTTTGAAAACTACTCGGTAGACTCGGTTACGCTAAAAATACGCCATATTGAAATTAATTGCGAATTTGAGTCTGATTTCAGAAATTGAAAGTTATATCGTGTCACAATTAATTCTATGAGCATTGACTCAGTCTTAGAAAAATTTTCTGCAAATCGAGACTTTTTTGGAAAAAGTCGTCCTAAGGCCGTTTTTACCCAGAAAAAGTCAATGACCGTTTTTTATCGTGAAATTTGGAAGCAAGTGAGATCCATTGGTGAAAAAAAATACCAATTTGATCCTTGAGGTGTTGGTGGAATTTATCAAGGCTAATTTGTCTTGATTTAAGAAAGAAAAGAAGACCAATTGAAGAGGAACTAAGGGAAATTCGTAGCTTCCCTATGCCTATGGTTTTTTGACCATTTCAAGGTTGCAAAATTAAGGCATTGAATGAGGGCCAAGGAAGTGCTGGTGGTTGAGGGTGGTCAAGGGGACCAAGGATTGGAAAAATAAGGCTTGTGGTCCCCTCTTGTCCCCCTCCTTCCTCAAGCTGCCGACTAGCCCCTTCCTTGTCACGCCCCGATCCTCAAGCATACACACATCCCTTACCTTGGTCGATTTTATAATGCGATATCTCATGACTAAGTATCGTCGACCATTTCGTTTATTAAGTACATGCAGAAGCAGTTATAAATATCCAGACAATAAAACAATGGGATAGAAAAACAAGTCAATATTTTTCATATTGAAATCCACAACTGAACCTTTATACATGGCATAACTCAAAGTCTATTCACAAGACTATTCATAACATTCTAGTCACACTCTATATACACCACACAAGGTTCATAAAAGAGGATTGGATCTCAATCCTCATCCTGGTCGTATTCAGGATCGTCCTGATCCTCTTTTGACTCTTTTTCATTAAGCTCACATCCTTCAAGCTCTTCATCTTTTACCGGCTCATCGTCCTCTTCTGGTTCCTTCTTCACAGGCTCATCTACGGGCCTGAAATGTTGTCTCACAACCGGGATGAGGTTACGTCTCAGCAAGTTCTACCCCACTAAGACTCGATTAGGAAACCAATACACTAACCGGGCTGCTTATACACACATGGGTCAAAAGACTTACCTTGACCTCAGATTCCACTTGCATATTAGCATAATTCAATAGGCACCTTAGCAATCACATCACATATCGATATCTCGATCAATCGACCTAGTCGATTATATGTCAATCGGACTATTCAAAGTCACTTCCACTTAATCAATCAATTCACGACAACATATCAATTATTGATCAATCGACCTAGTCGATTAGATGTCAGTCAGACCATTTCCAAGTCAAATCACTTCTCAATATAAAACCTCCTATTTGCACTCTTATTCATAGAGCTACAGTAATGCTCTCGGGCGTCGTTTTTGCTAAGGTGACATGTACTGGACAGCACTCGTGCGTTCTTTAAAGCGCCGTTTTCACCAGTGATATTCTTAATCACCTGAACCACGTATGTTCGTAGTGAGGCATGCAATAGACAGCAGTCATGCGTTCTTTAAGGCGCCGTTTTCACCAGTGATTTCCTTATCACCGAACCACGTATGTCTATACCTCATACCTGATCAATCTTAGCCAAAATTATTCTCAATTCAGCCTCATGATTTTCTCTACTTTACAACTCATCAAAGCATTGTAAATGCTAAATAGCCATACTTGGCTCTCTGCCGATCAATCATTCAATTTCACTCAATTTCAATCAATTTAGGAATAATTCCTCAAATTGCACAATTAATTCGATTAAGCACAACGTAGAGCTCAAATAAATAAACGGATTGCATTACGACAATCAGCACGAAATTTTGGTCGTCGACTATCCTTGCCTAATTTCCGAAAAATAAATAATTAAATAATTAATTTCGAAAATTAATAAATAAATACTAAAAATCCAATTTAAGCCCATAATGCCTGATTGGAGTTTGAAACGGGTTAGAAAAAATCCCGAAATGCATTCAATAAATAGTAGTACGTCTCTACTTGCTAATTACACAATTCAATTGCCTAACATGCATCACAATTATCTAATAATCACTAATCTACTCTAATCTAACCACCTAATTGCACTTAATTAAATCTAATCAACCCGTAAGCATCATTAGTCTATTAAGCAAGGATTAGTGATATTACTCACTTGATTAAAAGCGGGGACCGGATCACCGTGACGGTGGTCAAAACCCGAACTTTCGGCAGCATCGACGGACACTCGGGCCGGGCTTACAAGCCTCGCAAGCCCACAGAAATTTCTCGGCTTAGACTGAACTTGGGCCTAAGCTTGGGTTGACTTGCTTCGCGGGCTTGGGCTGCTGAACTTTTGGGCTAAACTTCAAGTGAGCTGGGATTGGGCCTTAAACACTGGGCTTGCTGGACTTCAATGGAGCTGCTGAAATGGGCTGATTTCTTATGGGCCGAGCTGCAGATAGGCTCAAAGGAGCTGCTGGGTCAGAAGACGTTGGGCTAAAGACGTGCGAACGTGCTGGGCTGAATTCGCTGGAGGTGCTGCTTCGCTTGGGGGAGCTCACGCGGACGAGTGGCTACTGTTTCGTGGAGATGAGCCCACGTGAGGAGTCAACAATTGAAGGTTGGCGTTGGAGAAGTTGCTGTGGTGTTGACCAAGGGCGATGATGCCGGCAGCTATTTCGCAGGAGGATCGGCAGTATCGGCTGCAGGGGAAAAACCGTGGAGATGAGAGTTGGGAGCTTCTGCGGAGATGTGTGGACGTGGAGAGATGAGCAGTCAGCTGCGGCTCGTTTCAATTGCTTCGCTGGGCGACACATGGGCAGCAGCTTTGGTCAACCGCTTGGGCTTCACTAGTTGGAGATTGACCGAAGAAACAAGAGATGTTGGAGCAGAACCAATGGAAGTTGCTGGATCCGTGTGGGGCTTCGCTGGCTTCAATTGGCACGGCAAAGAGGAGAAGCAGCTTCACTTGGTGGTCTTCAACTCGGCTTTGTTGACTGAACAAAGAGCAGACGCTGCCAAGTGGCAGTAAGGCAAGGCTGCTCGGTCAACCAAAGGCTTCACTTGTTGCTGTTGTTGACTGAAGGAGCCGAGCTTGGATGTGTGGAGAAGCTGAGTGGGTCGGTGGGCGTGCTAATGTGAGGAATTCGGACAAAGCAGGGGAGAGGGTGTCGTGGACGATGGTAACACAGGCCATGGAGCTACTGAAATTGAAGCAATTTAGTGGCAGAGGAGTTGTAGGTGAGACGGTTTTGCTGGCTTCATGGATTGCAAACAGAGAGAGAGAGTTGGGATGACTTTAGCGAGGAAAAATGAAAGAAAAGCAGGGTAGACCGTGGGACTTTGGGGCGTGCGGATGAGCTGTTGTCGTCCACGCACAAGGGAGACCGGCGGGGATAAGGATAAAGAAAAATCAATAAGATGATCCAAATTCCATAAATGCTTGCTCCCACAAGTCTTCAATAATATCTTGGATGTCCCCTAATACTTTCTTGCTCAATAATACCATAAAATAAACCACCAATTATCCATTTTTGAAGCCAAAGTTGCTGTCCATGCCTTATTTCGAATTCTTCAAATTAAGCTTAAATTTCCATCCAAATACTTCAATTTGATGTCCAAATTTGATGTAGAAAAATCCCACATAATTTCTACAAGTGCCCCTCGTCAAATGGCTTGGCTTGCAAGTCAAAACTCGCTTAAATTCGGCCCATACGAATTTCTGTTAATTTCCGCCACGTCCGAATTGATTTTCCGTAAAAAAATCCCGAAATCTCCGAAAAATCTTCTAAGACTGAGTCAACGTTCCTAAAATAGATCGTGACACCATATAACTTTCAATTTCTGAAATCGGGTCTGAATTCGCGGTTAATTTCACTTGGGTACGTTTTTAGCGTGACCTAGATTACTGGGTATTTTTCAGATATTTTTAGTGTAAATGACCTGTGGTTGATTTTCATCGAGCCACTATGAACTCACTCGACACATTGACGACTCTCGGTGGTCGTGAAAATCTTGAGGATTCAAATACGGACACAGGGTACCAAAATGATAAGAAAACCAGTTTAGTGTTAGTCGACGAGAATTTTCCAATTTAGTGGTGTCACCCACAATTAGCCACACATCTCAATCGAACCAACCTATATCTGATCTCAAATCGATTTATATATGTGTCGTAATGATCTCGACAGATGAGCACGGTCGAGGAGCTGATTCTTGGTCGAATTCTCAAGCTTATTTGCCTTAAAATTCTTAATAATTTCCCCAGATAGTCTAGTTATCTCTAAAATGATTAGTTCTGAGAACGGCCTTATAGACGCGTCAATGAAATGCCCGATTTATTCAATTAAAAACATGACTGAAAATTTGGGATGTCACATTCCTCCCCTTCATTGTGCAATTTGCAGAACTAGCATCCAAGGAGAGAATTCGCCGAAGCCATCCCGTCCCCACCACACGCCACATGTCGCGGGCACGCCGCACATTGCCGGAACGCTGCCCCGCTACCTCGTTCGTCGTCGTGCCTAGCCGCGCACACCCTCCGCCTGCCGTGCTATCCTCGCTGTTCCAGCAGCCCAGTCGTGTGTTATAGCCTCTGTTTCAGTCATGCTGGAGTCGTTTGGCCTGCCTCCGACTTTTGTAAGTCCTCCCCAAGGCCCGGCTTAATCCTTTCACCCTTCCTCGATCCATTCCCGCCTTCAACCGAGCTTGTTGCTCTCTTTTCCAGCCAAGACCAGCAGCAAACAGAGAGGGTTTCCAACAGGAGGTTTGGCCCATTTTGAGGTTGTTCTTGACCTCAAAAGCTAGGCCCGCTTTGGAGAGAATCGTTCCTCGTTGCGTCGCTAATGTTTTGAACCGCTTGGCCTGCAAAACAAGTGAGTTTAACTCACACTAATCCTTGCTTAGTTGGTTAATCATGCTTAGGGGTTGATTAGTTTAGGCTAAGATGGATTAGGTGGTTTGATTAGAGTAAATTAGTGAATTTAGATAATTGCCAATGCATGTTAGGTGGTTAGTTAGTGCAATTAGTGAGTAAACACATTCTATTATTTATTTAACGAACCTCGGAATTTTTCCGGTTCTGCATTTTCGGTGTCCAGGTTCGGCATTATGGGCCTAACTTGGATTTATTGCATTTATTTAATTATTTTTTGTATTTATTTATTTAATTAATTATTTTTTGAAAATTAGACCGGGATAGCCGGCAACCGGAATTTTTTGCTAGTTATTGTGGTGCAATTTGTTTAGTTATTTGAGCCATAATTTGTGTTGAATTGATTTAATTGTGATTTTAGGATTTTATTCCTAAATTAATCAATTTTTGTAATTTATTGGAAAATAACTGAGCTTCAATTTGCAACGCCAAAAATATTTTGGTGGATCATATAAATGGTGGGATTTTCAAGGGTGAAAATACTATATCTTGGCTAAGGCCGACCATGTACTTATACATGACTATTTTTATAGGGTATGATAAAAATAATGAATTGATTGTACAATTGGGTGATATACTATTTTGGGTGAGCACATATTATCAGCTTTGGACGAGCATATATAGTATACTATAGTATCAGCTTTGGGTGAGCACATATATTATTAGTTTTGGGCGAGCATATATAGTATACTATGATGGCCTGGAGGCCTTAATCTATCAATTTTGGGCGAGCATATATACAGTATACTATATTATCAGCTTTGGGCGAGTTATACTATCTATTTTCAGCTTCGGGTGAGCAGTCCTAAATTAATAGGACTTTATAGATAGTATTGAATATACTAACCACGGGAAGGTCGTGGTGACATATAATCGACTGAGTCGATTGATTGATAGCTTGATCTGATTGGGTGAACTGATGAGGTTTATGTATATTTGATGTATACTGACTTGCAGGAAGGAACAGAGACAAAGGTAAGTCCTTTGACCTATGTTTGTGTTTAGGCAGCACTCAGGCCGTATTTGATTCGTAATTGAGTTTTAGGAGGATAGAACTTGTTGAGACGTAGTCTTATCTTGTTGTGGGACAACATTTCAGGTCCATAGATGGCAGCAACTCCACCTCCTCCCGTGCATTTTGGTATACCTAAAGAAATTACCGAGATAGGTTATCATATTCTGACACACCATCACCCTGAAGGTTTGGAATATGTATTGGTGAAATCCACTGTTTGGAATGATATGGGCGAACCCCAAAAGTTCCCCCACAAATTTCGATCGTGGTATCACCATTACAGTGATGGACTAAGGGTGAGCCCTGTACCGGAATCTGATGTACCTTTGTACATTTTGAAGGTAGCATTTGGGAAGGGGACAATAGATCCTAAGGGTGGATTGGTGGTGGATGCGAAGGATCCCAAGCTTGGTGATGATCTTGACTCTTTGGAGTGCTCAGTAGTGGACTCCAGCTAGAGCATGGAAGAAGGAGAGATTGTTGAGGAGGAAGAGGACCTGGAGGAGGACGTAGAGGAGGATCCTGATGAGGACTGAAACCCACCCCTGTTTGCAGACTGTGTTTTATGAGTTTGTTTAAGTTGAACTTGACTAGTAGTTTGCCTTGTATAAATATGCATTATGGTTTGCATTGTATATAAGTGTGGTTGTTTTAAAAGTTAGAAATTTGGTCCTATTTTCCTATCTCATTGTTTTATTGTCTAGGGATTTTATTATGCTTCCCCATGCGTATTAAAATGAATGGGTCAGTGATGTGTCCTGTCTATTAAATCAACTAGGTGAGGGATGGGTGCGTGCCCGAGGATCGGGGCATGACACCCTCCATGTCAAGTGCGTGCGTCTTTTGGATGGTTTTCCAACGGCTTCACTTCACCGGTCGAAGTGGGACATAAGAGTCCAAGATGTGCGACGGTTGATGTGGTTCATTGACCATCCAAAGTGACCGTTAGAATAGTTTAGCCTAGAATAGCTTAGTTCTAATTAGGTTAGCTAGCCAATCAACTTAGGTTCTAATAATTGAGAAGTCACAAATAGTGGAGAAGAGTGTGGAATTTGTATGACTAAAACATTAGGAATGCTAATATTACAAATTACAAAACTTTATGATAGCCTTGACGCCTTGGCCTTCAAGGCAAATTTTCACCTTCCGCACCGCCTTCTTCTTCTACTACTCCTAAAAAAGAAAAAAAAGAGAAGATTTAACTAAAAGTTCAAAGAATTAATAAAATAAAAATAATTTACTAACCATCCGGTTGGCCACCTAAGAAAAGACCTTCTCAAGGAAAGGAAAACAGAGATTGAGGTTCAGTTGGGTAAAAAGATTGAAGTTGACCTTCAATCTTGAGGGTTTGAGGCATTTGATGATTGATATTATGATTAAGCACACCAAGAGAATGGGCTTTTTCCTTTCCAGGCTCAATTGATTTTTCATTTGAATGGGCTAAATTTCTTAGGTCCGTTGGGCCAAAATTATGCGCCAGGACTGTGAAATGGACTAGCCTGAATTAATACCTCCTATTACCATCATCTTAATATTAATTTTTAATTTTTACTTTTTTTTTTTTCGTATTTTTCACATAGCTTTCTTTATTCATATTTTTAAATAAAAACAACCTAAATGGCGATTTTGCTTGAATTACTGATTTCATTTAAAGTTAAAATAAAAAAACAGGTGTTGACATAAGTTGCACTAGAAGGGCACACCATAGTTCACTTACGATATGTCATGTCGACTAATATTTTTTGAATTTGTACTTTCACACATAAATGAAGTCCTGCTATGACATGTGAAAACAGTGTCGTTATTCGATACCCTCATCGAAGTGGGGAGGCAATATGTCAAATATGGCCGTAACTAGTCACGCTTCATCCTAAGAATGAAATCCAGTCCTAGGCAAGCCTTAGCATTCCGGCATATTCTTCGTCGGAACCTTTGTTGTTCTGACCACACTTGAATTTGAAATCGGTGATTGCGTAGGTCGATGATAAGGTCACTGTTTCTGTTGCAAAGAAGCCTTTGGTGCAGGACTCATCCATGTATGTTGATGTGGATTAACATGTCCAATGGCTGGGGCAAGTTTATTGACCTACATTCCATAGAGCAACATGAAATTAAAATCAACATGAATAAAATCTCCTAACAGGTAAAAGTCCAAGGCAAATTTCCATCTTCCACACCACCTGCTTCTTCTATTCCTCCTATACAAGAAAAAAGAAGATCAATTTGAAAATTCAAGGAATTAAGGAAATACAAAAATTTACTAATCATCTAGTTGGCTGCCTTAGAGAAGGCCTTCTCGAGGAAAGGAAAACTGAGGCTGAGGCTTAGTCCGATAGAAAGATTGACACTAACCCTCAATCTTGAGGGTTTGAGGGATTTGATGATGAATATCGGGATTAAGCACGCCATTAGAAGAATTACTATGATTTGCTAATCATTGCTGAAAATCCAATTGGAATCCATGATCACAGAGAGCACCGAAGCCATTGTTCTTTAAGCGAGGAGTGCGCTCCTCCTTATATAGTCTAACTTGGAAGATATGATCCTCCTCTTTTTTCTTTTTTTTTGAATTTCAACGAGTGGTTATTATCTGAGGGAGAAAAGAAAAATAGAGGAATGAGACTGAGATCTTCCTTTTGCTGAATTAGAAATAGCTGTTACTGGAGGGAAAAAAGAATAAGAAAAGAACCACAAAATTTAGTGAGCAGTTATTAGTGGAGGGATTGTATCGCATCAACACACGCATTCATCGTTTGTCTTGCTGCAGAGTCGAAGGGAGTTGAGCCACACGGGCTAGGGAATAGGGGTTAATGGGATTTCATCGCTATGGGCCTTTTCCTTTCTTGGCTCAATTGATTTTTGGTCGGGCAAACTTCTTAGGTTTTTAGTGCTAATATTATGTGTCTGGACATGGGCTGAATGCGAAATGGACTAGACCGAATTAAGATCTCCTATTATCATCATCTTACTATTAATTTTTAAATTTTCACTTTTTCGTATTTTTTCACATGATTTTATTTATTAATACTTTCTTCCTCAAACCCGTTGTTGTTTTGATTGCACCAAGACTCAAAGCAGGCGATTGTGTCGAACGGTGATAAGGTCAGTGTTTCTATTACAAAGAAGCCTTTGGTGGAGGAATCGTCAGTATACCTTGATGTGGAATAACATGTTGAATCGCCGGGGCGAGGTTTTTGACTTGCATACCATTAAGCAACATGAAGTCAAAATCAATGCGACAAAAAAATCTCCTAACAGGTAAAAGTCGGGATAAGTATATTATAAGTGTCAAAAGTTGTGTAGGGAGCTTATGTTAGTGTAAAATTTTTTCGCCGGTTCACTTAATTGCCAAATTGAAGAAAAAAGATTAGTTAAGTGCCAACGGTGAGAAATTCTGGCCAAATCGATTATGTGACATTTATAATTAAAATTATAATATAACATGGCAGATTTTCTAAAAATCTTGTCCATGTGGCATTTCCACGTGGTGTGCTTGGCATTGAAATGATTGTTTTTCAATATCAACTGATAATAAAATGATCACTTTAAACAAAATTTGTCACTCAAATGATCACTATTTGTAACTTTTAGATGACGTCATTTAGGATTATATGCTGACTATGCACTCGACGAGCTATGTAGGATTAAAAAATTAATAAAATATAGCCATATCAAATTTTCAGTGACCCATATTGGAGTTGACATTTAAATGATTATATTTTTAATAAAGAAGTAGCACTTAAGTGATCAATTTTTTTTGGCACTAAAGTGAGCGTCGTATACAAATTTTGGCATTTTTAGTATACTTATCCTATAAAAGTCCTAAGATGGAGTACCGTTAGTTAAAAGTGAGCTTTGGTTAATAACTAGTGTCAGAAGGAAGCTTAGTACAAGATGGAGGATAGTAAGAGATGTTAGCGTAGGACGAAGACTTAAAGGGGTTGAAGATTAGCTCAGTCTGCTCATAGCAAGACACTGCATAGGGCTTGCATTGGGTCCATGTGAGCGCACTTCTTGTGTTGAACAAGATGGTTAGGCTCTTCTTTGGCATGCCGAGTCCTATAATCACTGAGTAGCTCTTGCCGAAAAGAAACCATACTTGACACTGACGACTGAGACATTAGCTGTCGGTGGCATTGGTGCCGTAGAATTTGGATCGAATCCACTTCACTCTTGCAATGTCTTCGAGGGGTGGGGTTCACAGGTTTACCCTAGAAAAGGGGAGGGCTTGGACCGTGCTTGTAAACTAGCTTCGAGGTTGAGTTCACTGCAAATGGAATGAGTATTCGATTATTTTGAAGGCCTTTCAAGCAATTGACAAGGACTATAAAAGATGAAGAGTGTCTCACGATGAAAAGGAAAATACCGCCTCCTCCTGAAACACTCTGTCTCTCCCCTTCTATGACATCTCACTTTTCGTGTCTACCTCCCTCAACGAACGAATCCGCTTTTCCCATTGTAGATATCTCTTATCCTGATTCATTATGCGGAGCTAGATTCCCCCATGTCAAATGCGTGAGTCTTTCAGAAGATTTTCCAATGGCTTCGCTCAACTGGTCGAGGAGTGACATAGAAGTCCAAGAAGTATGACCGTCGAGGTGGTCCTTTGGCCTTGGATGGCGACAATTAGAATAGTTTAACCTAGAATAGCTTAGATGTAATTAGGTTAGCTAGGTAATGAACTCAGGTTCTAATTAGTTTAGGCCTCATTCAATATATTCTAGCTTTATAAAGAAAATTAATTAGACTATTTTCATAATAAAAGATTGTTTAGAATAGTCTAGTTTTGTCACTAATAAAATGGTTAGATATAAAGTCAGCTAGATAGGTTTAGTCTGTAAATTCAAGCTGATGGTGGTCTATATCCGGAGGCTTATAACAATCACTTAGCTAGGTGCCTTCAGTTTGGTGTTTACTTGATCTCATTAGATACATTGCTTGAGTACTAGTTAGATAATAGAGAAAACAACCCCACAAAAACAACATTTGAATGGTCACTTAGTATTGGCGATGTGTTCAAGATCTAAAATTAGTTATCAAGATTATGTGATCAAACTAGTTTAGTGGAACCGAAATGTTCAAGTCTCCAAATCTCTGGTTGGGTTTTAGGCTAGCGATCCCCATTCCAAGAAATACTTAGGCTTAAAAGAATGTAAGTCGTGCCCGATGGGAGAGCTGACATGATTGTGGACCATTTGTTATGGAATGTATGCAGGGATGGTGATCGTTTAAATTAAATGCTTTAGCACTAATTAGGAGGTAATTCCCTCTTGGTCCTGTTCGCTCATCTTCAGTGGACCCGCTGACTGTCCGAGGAAGAGGAAAGTCTGAGAGTCTGAGGGGTGAAACTCTTTTGAAATCTTAAATGCTTAAATTTTCTTTGGTCTATTAACTTTTAAGAGCGATTTCTTTATATCTTAAGCATCGACTTTGGGTTCAAGCATGCTTGCGAATGGTTTATGTAGGTACCTTGGATACGACGTGTCTAAGGGGAGACTAAATAAGCCCGGGGTTCTAAGGAAGCATTAGGATCCTAGTTTCTCCCCCAAAGTTTCGAAAACATCTAGTTACTTTAGAAACTATTTTATGTTTTTCATAGTAAAATGAATTAACAAAAATAAAGCATATATTAATGTAGGAATGTCAATAAAAAATAAAAAGAATCATTCTTAATTTGTACACTAAATTGAATGTAGTTGCTGGCCGTAAGACTTTTGAATAGGGGCGCATAAAGTTTGATGAGTGACTAATATGCATCATTAATGGTTCATGGAGTTTTCACTTTGCCTAGGATGCCCCCTTGCTTGGATGGGATGGGAAAGGATAGTTTACGATTAGGCATTTTTTTCACACATGAATATATGGCTCTGAATTACGTTTATCCCCGTGGATTTTCCCTCTGTGTACACTTGAGTTGCATCATCTTTTTCTATACATGTTTATTTTAGACGCATACAAGTAATAGGTTCGGTTTTGCTAGTATTCTTTGCGATACAATCCTCCACTGATAACTGCTCACTAAATTTTGTGGTTCTTTTCTTATTCTTTTTCCCTCCAGTAACAGCTATTTCTAATTCAGCAAAAGGAAGATCTCAGTCTCATTCCTCTATTTTTCTTTTCTCCCTCAGATAATAACCACTCGTTGAAATTCAAAAAAAAGAAAAAGAGGAGGATCATATCTTCCAAGTTAGACTATATAAGGAGGAGCGCACTCCTCGCTTAAAGAACAATGGCTTCGGTGCTCTCTGTGATCATGGATTCCAATTGATTTTCAGCAATGATTAGCAAATCATAGTAATTCTTCTAATGGCGTGCTTAATCCCGATATTCATCATCAAATCCCTCAAACCCTCAAGATTGAGGATTGAGCAGTTAGCAATTGAACCATGAATCTTGTGCTATCTAAACCTTAATCGGTAAAGGACCCCTTTCCACTCCTTCTTCCTCTCTCTCTCTCTCTCTCTCTCTCTCTCTCTCTCTCTCTCTCTCTCTCTCTCTCTCTCTCTCTCTCTCTCTCTCTCTCGTGTTGCCAAACTAGCAAAGGAAAGGAACCACACTATTTTTGGAGAAAATATTCAGTGGTATGTGTGCGCCACGTCATCCGCTGACGTGGTGCACACATACCACTCAGCTTTCGACACTTGTCACGTGGGATCCACTGAAAAATGAAAAGACTCGCTAGGCTCGGCTCGGCTTGGCTTGCTGGCAGATGAAAAGACACGCTCCTGCGCGGCAAAAGAAAAGACACTTGCTGGCAGAAGAAAAGACACTCGCTCTCCTTAATCGATTTTTTTGCGTTTCTCTCTCTCTCTCTCTCTCACTCTCTCTCCTTCCCTCGCGGGAGAACAAACGCAGAACAGAACAAGACCTACGTTTCCTTCTCCGCTTCCACTTCCACCTTCGAGTCTAGCTCTGCCTCCTCAAAAGCCTCACTAGTCTTCTAGCACGTTGGAGCCTCACCAGTTGCATTTAGGTCCCGACTCCCTCCAGCTTCGACTGTTCCCTCAAAGATCGAGCTAAAGGTTTGTGTTCGGTTCCGGCTCCCTCCCCCAAAAGCCTCATCTGCCTCTGGCATCCTCCGTCTCCAACATCTGCTCGTCCTCCCCGTCTCGTTGGCTTCCGCCGCGAAGCCATTGGCCTTCGCCAGGAGGGAGGTGGCCTTGGTCTTGTTCTCGAGCGGCACTAGGCTCTCCACCGCTGAATGGGTGCTATCCCTAACATTGGCCCGCTCGGTCATGAGAAGAAGGAGAGGCGCGGGCTGGAGAAGGATTCTTGTTGGCCTCCGCCGTGAAGCCATCGGCCTCCGGCAGGAGGGAGGGGGCCTCAGTCTTGTTCCCGAGCAGCACTAGGCTCCCCGCCGCTGATCGGGCGGGGTCGACGATGCGAAGAAGAAGGAGAGGCGTGAGCTGGAGAAGGATTCCCGCTTGCTGTGGACCTCGGTGGGGTCCGTGCGTTTCTCTCTCGACCGGTGAGTTTCCTTCTTCCTCCCCTCTCATGGGCTGGTTTCGGAATGCACAGTCGAAATCCCAAATGGGTTGTTTTTGCATCTTGTTAGGTTGTTCTGTTGCCAGTGAATGCGTGAGTAGCTAGGGAGAACGAAGATGGGTTGTTATGTTGCCAGTGAATACGCGAGTAGCTAGGGAGAACGAAGATGGGTTGTTCTGGGGTTGTTCTGTTGTTAGTGAATGCTCGAGTAGTTAGGGAGAACGAAAGTGGATTCATTCGATCATCATTTGCCGCCATGCCTCGTGTTTCTTTTCATTTTTTTTTTTGTTAATTGGAACCTTTCAACGAGAGTTGGAAGGTTAGGATTCATTGATTTTTGCAACGAGAGTTGTTTAATGCTACAGGAGATGTTGAGGTTATGAATTTTCTCATTCCTCATTAATAGTTGAGTTGAGAACTACCACTCTTTTTTATTGGTACTAATTTGACAATAGTTTTGGATTGCATATTGGATTTTACTATATTCTAATGTATTTTCTTTTCTTTGCTTCCATTTGCACTAAAAAAATCATAACCTTGTTTGCTGCGGATGTTTCTCAGGCTGTCCCTCACATGGTGGTGCACTTACGGATGGACATCGAAAGTGAAGAAGACTAAGCTTCCCAATCTCAATTACTTAAAGAATTCACTGACATTTGCAATATCAACAAGGCATGTATATTTAAGTCTGAAAATAGTATCGGTGCTTATCTCATTTGCTATCATTATGCTTACTCTTCCATAGATATACACTATGATAAAAGTGGTTATTGTTCGGTTATAGGTAAAGGCTCGAAGTCTGTTGAAACAAGAAAGGGAAGAGATTCTAAGATGTTTTGCTGTTGCTTTTTCTTGAATCTCTTGGGCCTACCAAAAACTTGCAATGAAAGACTGCATTTCCATTCCGCCAAAAACATACTAATGGGATTGGATTTGTATCCGAGGACATAGCTTTGAAGTGTCCTGAAAATATTTTCAAGGGAAGAGGTGTGATTGCTTCTACTTTTAAGGTTTGTGACCTGTGGATATGAGTATCATCTTAGTGGTATTTTCCTCTTGCTATGCAAGAAAAACTGATCTCCAAAAAATAATTATGACAAATAAAAAAGGAAAACTGATAGTATGTAATGATGTCATTTATGGTTAATTGTGCATTATGTCTTTAGATAGTATAGTGATGACACTGTAATGGAAATACTATATTTGGCAATAGGATGATGCTGCCTGGGTACGATGAATTACTGGACCGTCTAGTAATATTTTGGTTATGGGATGCAATCCCATAAATAAACATGAATGAAATGCAGATCTAAGCTGTACACAATGTGAATTTGTAGCTTAGGTGTTGCAGATCACAGTTTGGTGAGTTTTTACTACAACAAAGCATTGTTAGTCTATACTACTAGTGATCAATTTCCTTAAACAGTCACCTTTATGTTGTATGCCTTTGTTGATATTGTTAGTGACAAATATTCATGAAAGTACAATATCTTGCTTTAGGCCTTTCTTTCCCCTCATTTAAATGGAGACGTTCCAAATAATCCCAAGTAGAAGAATATAATTAAACTAAGCTGTCGCCCCTTCTGGGGAGTTCTTTGAGATATATTCAGTGCCATGGGGCCCACAAGAATTTTGTTACTTTCTTCTCCCTTCTATTGTGCATTATTTATGGAAAACTTGTTGAGGAGTCATATGACTGAATACATTTTCGTCCCGTCTTTCATTTCTGTAGTTTTAAGTTAATTTCCTAGAAGTTTGTATTTATAGCTGTTCTAGATACTATTTGCCTCTGATTTGATCATTTTTTTTTTTTTTATCTTAGAGATTTGCTGGCTGTGGTGACGATGAGCAGATACCTAGGGAGGGCATCTGTGAACCAGTAGTTGATGGGATTTTCTTTTCAATGCTGGTGCTTGATTGTCGCACGGTATGTGTTGAACTTTCTGCTCTTTACACTTCTCTTGCAACCTTTGCTGATCCAGTGCCGTCTATTCAATGATGGTAGAGCCGTCAAGGGAACTCTTATCGTTAATAAGCTAGTAAAGATTTTGCAGCGTTATACTGTTTTCTGTATCTGAATATTGGAGTGTTGTCATGTCCTTTCATGTACTTCTGCTTTTAATTTATTAAATATTTTAAAGACTAGAACTTTCTCTTACAAAGTGTTGTTTGATAAAAAAAAAAACAATGTGGTATAATTGCTGGAAGCGAAATTGATCTTTTTATTCTTTGTTTACGATTTTATACATTTGTTAGTTGGTCCTCCAATTTAATTAGCAAAATAAGAGTAATATGTTTGTGTAAGATTTACTAGGTTTTCATGCTATTTAATTATACTCCAGACTGGTTTCACGAGCCTAAATGAAAGTCAGTTTGGTGGTTGACATTAAAGAAATTCTCTCCAACTTCATTTCTACTGCCTTTAGTGATAATGTATCAATATGAGAGTGCAATAGAAGTCCCTCACATGGTTTCAGTATGCTATTTATTCTAATGTATTTTCTTTTCTTTTCTTTGCTTCCATTTGGAGTAAGAAATTTATAACCTTGTTTGCTGTGGATGTTTCTCAGGTTGTCCCTCACATGGTGGTGCACTTAGGGATGGACATCGCAACTGAAGAAGACTAAGCTTCCCAATGTCAATTACTTAAGGAGTTCTCTGACATTTGCAACATCGACAAGGCATGGATTTTTAAGTCCAAAAATGGTACGGTGCTTATCTCATCTGCTATCCTTATGCTTACTCTTCTATAGATATACATTATGATAAAAGTGGTTATTGTTCGGTTTTATGTAAAAGCTCCAAGTTCGTTGAAACAAGAAAGGGAAGAAATTCTTGTGAAGGTTGCATCTCCTCTTGATAGTGAAGATTAATGTGCACTTGACTTTGCACATATGTTATAGAAGAGGCCAATGCCTTGTTTTACTCAATTATGTTGTTTATAAGTGCCTGTGCTTTAGTTTAGGCAACGATTACCTTACAAGATGTTCTTCGAACAATTATTGAATGTTGTTCAGCACTTTCGAAATATGAATATGATAGCTTGCCCCTCTTAGTTTGCCATGGTTGATTTGCAATTGGTGTTATTTTGTCCATGTAATGCATTCCGTACTTATTATTGGTCTTCCAAGCATTGTAACGTATAATTTTGAATCAAACATGCCAAGCACCTTATATTTTTTTCTAGTTGGTATTGGCTATTTTGATGCATTTTGAATCAATGGATCTCGTTTTATTTTGGTTGCCTTTACAGGAGCTTCCATGTAATCCAACAACTTTTATCTGTAAATAGCTCTATGCAATTTCTTGTAATTACTTTGGAGAGACAAGATTGAGAATACTGCGTTGGCATCAGAAATTTTCGTCATGCTCACTGCTTTAGGGTAAAGGCAAAAGCCTCGATTATTTATGATTGCAGTTGTTATTGTTGTTGATGCATAAGTTTCAAACAAGAAAACCTCGGGGCTTTTGCATTTATCTTTGTTCTTGGAGTGCACCCAACCTTTTCGACAATCTAGTTCCTATGTTGCCCTATTCTTGGTAAGGTTGAATAATGCTCCTGTTGTTAGTAATCTGGACTAATAATTGTTGCTTTTATTTTTATTTCACTTTCAATTTTAGTTATTATTTGCTAATGGATAATTGTTGTTTATGTTACCAGAATATGTTGGCTAAAAGGTTTTTGCAAGTGATTATGAGGTTGTAATTATGAAGAACCCAATGTCGGTGGACACCAAAACTCGTGTTTGACATTCACTTCCAGTAAAAGTCGAACTATTCTCGGGCGAAATGGGTATGCCTTCATCTTTTTAGAATTAAATTTGTATTTACTTCATATTTCTTCTTTAAATGATTAGATATTTTCCTCAAATTGCAGAGGCTTCAAATGATAATATCATTGCACACAATGTTAATGAAGAATTTGAATTCAGAATTTGTATGGTGTTTATTAATGAGAATGAAGCCTATAATACATACAATGCATATGCAATTTGCAAAGGATTTGGAGTGCGAACAGGACAAAAAGCGAACAATAGTAAATAAATACTGCGAAGATGCACATTTGTATGCAATTGTGAAGGACACTCTCTACCAATCCCACCTCATGAACAAAGAAATATTTATAGGACAGTGAAGAGAACATGATGTCAGGCTTGTATTAAATTTAAAATCGAAAATGGAGTCTGGGAAGTTACCAAGTTTGAAGATGTTTATAATCATCCTTTCATTGAACACCTTATACGCTCGTATCGACATATTACAGACACTAGCAAAGGTATTTTGACTTCTATTACTGGGGTCGGTATAAGGTCTACAAAAGCATATTCTTATCTTTCTGATGAAGCGGGTTGGGGCAAATAACATTAGCTTTACATTGCGTGATTGTCAAAATTTCTTACAATCGAAAAGAAGGAATCTGATTGATGCAGGTGATTGTCAAAAGCTTATCAACCATTTTAATTGCTTACAATCAAATGGAAGCAATTTTTCTTATACATTTCAATTGGATGAGGATCAGAGGCTGACCAATGTTTTTTGGTCTGATGGTATATCCAAGTTGGACTATGATATCTTTGGAGATGTAGTAGTGTTTGATACTACTTATGTACAAATAAATACAATATGATATGTGCGCCTTTTGTTAGCGTGAATCATCCTTGAAAAAATGTTCTGTTTGGTTGTGCATTTATGATAGATGAGACTATTGCCTCTTTTGTTTGGGCATTTCAATCCTTTTTGGAGGCAATGGGTAATAAAGCACCCAAAACCATTTTCACTGATCAAGATCATGCTATGGCAAATGCTATTAGAACTATTTTCCTGAATTCTGATCATTGTTTATGTATATGGCATATTGGGAAAAATGCTACGCATCATATTGCACATCTTATTGGAAAGCCAAGTTTTCGTGATAAATATTGGCACAAGCTTCTATATCGTTGTGAATATGAAATTGAAATGGAGACAACTTGGAAAGCTATATGTCAAGAGTGGAATTTAAGTGAGAATAAGTGGTTGGATAATCTATATCGTCTGCGTCATAAATAGTGTCTTGCATTTGGTCGTGATTTTTTTTTTCTGCAGGAATTAGATCTACGCAAAGAAGTGAGAGCACAAATAATGTATTTCAAGATATGGCGTGTAAGACGGTGACTTCATCTGAATTTGTTGGTTATTATGAGAAACAAGCTAAAAAAATGCACAACATTGAAATTGTTGATGATTTTGAGTGTGCTCAAGGAAAGCCACATATTGTGGTTGAAAATAGTGGAATTTTGCAACATGCTGCACAAGTATATACTCATATTATTTACAGAAATTTTCAGGCTGAGTTCTTGCATGTTTTATCTAAACATGTTCTTCGATCAGAAACTAATGGGTCTTTACATACTTATATCGTGGGAACCGGAAGTAGTGAACGAAAGCATATTGTGCATTTTAGTCCAAGTGATTCTACCATTTTTTGTAGTTGCAAGTTATTTGAAATGCAAGGATGGTTATGTAGGCATGCTCTTTACATCTTGACAAATGTTGCAAATGTTACAAGCATTCCATCGCAATATATTTTGAAGAGGTGGACAAAAGTTGCAAAACAAGAGATTTATTGTGAATTGTGAAGATGTTGCATAAAACTCTCATGATGCGGTTAAATCAAAGACAATGCGTTTGAAGGGATTGATGCGCTTTCAGTGTCATGAATGATAGTGCCAATCATGATGTAACAGAGGAGCTTGCAATTACAGCCTTGTTGCATCTTTGTTCTCAAATTACAACTAAAATGCAATCTCTAATAAGTAAAGATCATGTTGATTTCTTGGGGGAAGGTGATGAATCTGAATATGTAGAAAATCATGGAATTCGAGTATTTGATCCCCTTAAGAGAAGGCCAAAAGGTGTACCAAATACTCGGATCAAGGGCGTCGCCGAGAAGAGAAAAATAAAAGCATCTTCATGCGTAGGTAGCACCTTGCATGAGGTATGACACTTGTTTAATGTGATCAAATGATTTTATCAATTATCTTATCTTGTTTTTGCATGAAGTAATTCTAATACTCTTATTATGTTTGTTTGCAAAATTAACTTTAATGATGGAACATGGGCAAGATGAAGCATCGCTTTTTGACTTCGAAATGATAAAACAAATTCTCTTGAAAGTGTAGATAGTTAACTAATGTCAATCAGTGTAGCTTTTGGATTTCTTTTTGGCTATGAGCATGAACTTCTACATAGGGTAGAATTGATGTGTAGCTCTTTGATTTTTTTGCTATGAGCATGCACTTCTCCATAGGATAGGATCAATGTGTATCTCCTATGTCTTTTTGCTATGAGCATGCACTTATAGATAGGATAGGATCAACGTGCAGCTCTTGGATTTTTTGGTATGAGCATGCACTTTTACATAGAGTTGGATCAATTTGTAAACATTTTTTGAGACTTGTATAGTTTACTGCTCCTGCTACAATAAAGGATGCCATATTATGATGTTGAATTATTAATCAACGCAACAATCTGCTTTTGGTTGTAAGCATTTGAAAAAATCTTCTCAATGATCAAGAATCCCTTGCCTCCTCCAATGCCTGCTCAGGTTTGGTTTGTACATTCTTCATGGAGTTTCTTTCCTAGTAATTTGGCTATTTGCAAATGCAATAGTGTGAAGAGCCTGTTTCAAGTACATTGTTCATTTAACATACTTGGCTTTTATTATAGGAGTTTATAGGAATTGTTGGGGTCATAATCTTTTATCCTTTGTTTTTTGCAATAATAAAGGGAAAAGATTGGATGGAAGCCTACTGTATTTGAGAGAGCTCATGATGCTGAAGTGGGCCTCAAGATAAGTTAATTGGCTCTAAAGAAGCAAGAAGAGGAGGGGGCTTCTGGTCCTAAAGCAATAGCTCTTCGTGCCAATAGTATTCCCAGCACACACAATGCAGAAAATCAGAGTGTCACGATTGGAGAATCATAGGAAGGCAGGATTGTCATGACAGATACTGAAAGATTGTTTCAGGCCTCAAGGTTGATGAAGGTAGTGTGATTACTAGGGTGTCTGTATGCTAATCATTGTCACGTTAATGCAGATTCTTGGCTTCTTTCAACATTTCAAATTTACTCTTAATTTCCAATCTCTGCACTTTTGGTTGGTAAGCAGTTCTTTTATTGATCATTTGATGTAGTGGTCAGATCTCGAATTCTTTGTATTTAATTGAAGTGTACTTGACAGTTCTTTGCAATTAGGCATTGATGAGAGATTTAATGTCAAAGGCTAAGGTGCCTCCAAATGTTGGTGGTGAAACCCCAACCACTGGTAGTCTAGATTCTACCTCTGGACAGGTTGATAAGGAGAAGAAAAGGTTCCTGGATTATGTAAATGATGATACATGTAGTGCCATTCTAGAGACATCTTTCCTAAGGTGCTCAAGAAAGAAAAAATGGCGTCATCTTCTTCATTTGAGAGGACTTTGGCAAGGCAGCTCAGATTGGTTGGCAATGGCCTCCTCAATGCCCCTTATTCTGTTGACAAGCTTCTCGTTCTTCTTAATGAATGGTGCCCAATATGCCCATTCATGCATTTGCAAATGATGATCTGGTGTGCTGTGTTTCTTTGCCTTACTTACAGTATGCTGTGCTGCTTGGGATAAAAAATAAGCTTGATGGTGTTTAATAGTTGTTTGGTGCTGTGCAGTATTTGTGCAGAATTACTCATCAGCATTCTTTTCCTTTGGAACTGATTTTCATTTCTGCTTTGAATTTTTTTCCATCATACCTCTTTATCACATGTACCGTTTCTTCGTATGGTTTTGTAGATTGTCCTTTTCCTCCAAGATTTCTTCTTTAAGCTCATTTAATCACCTTTTTGGCTACATACGATATCTCTTGTCAGCTGACGTTGTTGCTCTACTTAAAAAAAAACCAACAGTTTGCTTTCACGTACATGTTCCACTGCATTTCAGGAGGTGGAGGATTTGTTGGCTAACATGGAGCAAGGGGCATCAGAACCTCTACTGGATTCCTTTCTTCCAGTCATGAAGGCACTAATTTCTTATTCTCTTTTGAAACATTATGTTGAGGGTATAAGAGTTTCTGTAATATGTTACCTCTGAGCTTTTGAGGCTAAGTGCACCTAAAGAAATGTTCAATGATGACCAGATGAAGGTGCAACATATGTTATCCTAATTTATAATGGCTATTTTGATGTGGCCAACACTATTCATTCCAGTAAAGATCAGCCTGTTGGTATTGAATGGTTTTCTCATCAATTCATTTCGTTGACGTTCAGGTGATTTTGGAGTTAATTGTGGAGGCATTTTTGAAGTTATCTCAGGCATCTAGGCAATATTATGAAAAGGCCCTCTCCATACTTGAGACTGTTGCACGGGTCAAAGCATGCCTTCTTATGATTGACCTTAAATGTGATGCACTAGTTGTCCAGATGTTTCAAACTTTCTAGGAAATCATTAGGTAAAAGGCTTACCAGTTGCATTTATTTTCTAACTTACATTCTTCTTTCAAAATAATATGTGGAATTGTTTTGAAAGACTGAAAGCTCTTCTATTGATGAGACTCTTATTTGATAGGACTTGTGCATTAAGTAGTGATCCTATTCATCTCGGAGAAAGACGTTACTTTCTAGTGTCAATATCAACATTATTTGATAGGAGACTCTATTGTTGCTCCCATTTGATGGCTTCTTTGATAAAATTGTAGCTCTTGACGTTGTTCTATCTTTTCTCCTATTTCTTGTTTTTTGATGATCTCTTCTTGGTCAAGATTGAATCCCTCAGATGACATTGTGGGCTGTGGAGCAAATCATCACAGACATCCTCGGTGAAAGTGAGGATATCTCCTTGAGGCTTCTCAGTCCTCGCCTTGCTAGTGTTTTAAAAGAAAATAAGGTAATTGTGTTGTTTCTTTTGCTATTTCAGAGTGGTTCCTGTTTGCTTTAGTTTCTAATAAGTTGTTATGTGATTTAGAAAGTTGCACCTTTGTGTTGGAAGCTTGGAGACAGGGTCATTACCAGCTGTGCAGCTAAGCTTGGACCTCTTCTTGGGGAGCAGTACAATCCAATGGCACTACTGTGGATGATTACTCTCCAGTTGTGGCTTCTGTATGTGAAAATGAGCCAACTATGGAGAATAATCATGCTAATCCATCATGCTAATGGTTCTTCACATCCAGTGGTGCATCTCTTGATTTTTATAAGACCCTATGCTTTCTTTTGTTTGCTAACACAATGGTATTGCTTCTGATATCTTCCATGGAATAATTTTCTAGATGAAATGGACTTCGATGCCATCCTTTTATTGTCATTTCTAATAAAGATTCTTCCATTGCCCATGATAAGCTGTTGAAATCTTAAATTTTTTTTTACTTTGGCTACTTCATCCCATTGTTGTTGTTGCGACCAATTTTTCGGGAGATGTGAACCACCTAGGGTTTGGCTAATGGATTGTTAAGTCTAGACTTAACTCGAGCTCTCCCAAGCCCATACCAATTCGCGACTTAGGTTCAAGTTCTTAACATGCGATTGATTTTCAATTAGGAGTTGCCACTAATCTATTTTTTGTGGGTCGATTAGAAACCCAAGTAAAGTAACGGGAGATTTACTTTACTCCTACGAACCAGAGATCTATGAGTTCGGGGACTTGATTACGTTAGATTTCTCTAATGTCCTTTTGGTACCTTTCTTTTTATTTTGAAAAATGTTGGCAAGCAGTTTGGATTGATTTTAAATTTATTTCTCTAACATATGAGGTGATCATACGGATGCACAATCCACCAATTTAACACCCAGATAAACAATAAATAAATTGTAAAAACCTACCTCAATGCAACGAAAGCATCTGCAATGTTAAATTAAAATCCACATCAATAATCCTAGATATGGTTTCTAATTAACACGCAATTTCTTTTTTTTTTCACTTATTTAATGAAAATCATGTAATATGCAATGCCGTATTAACTAAATGACCTAATTCTAATGACATGCAATTTCTAATTAAATGCACTTAGCAACAATCTCTAAATGAAATGCTATATGACGTGCACATGATTTTTTTATTTTCTTATTATAATATGCAATGACGTGCAAAAAAAGAATGCCCTAATTCTAATTTTTTTTTTTCTTTTTTATTATGAAATTCGAAATTTAAAATTGCCAAATAATTAAACTAGCAATTTAAATTAATGAGAAGAAAATCCTAAATTAATGTTTTTGGTCTTTTTATTTAAGAAATTCGAAATAAATAAATTTCCTATTCTAGACATGCAAAATAACCCTAAAGCAAGTAATATTCTAACATGAACCTAATCTAACTCAAATAAATATTTTTGGTTTTTCTTTTACGGGAGCAATCAGACAGCATCAAGAAAGCACGACACCAAATCAAGTAGGATATCATCCATGTCCATTTAATTTTGGGAAATAAATTGACAAAAATAAATTGACGAATCGTATCTCGTGCATGAGATCGGATTTGCCAATTTTTAAACAAAATCACGAATCGTATCTCGAGCGTGAGATCGGATTGATGATTTTTCCGTGCGATTGTGGGTCGTATTTCGAGCATGAAATCGGACCATCAATCATATGCACGTTGTGAAATTAGGAAGATTTCCTAATTTAGAAGGCTATTCAAAATTACGGATATCATAGCATATAAGGAATTTCCATCATGTGCATCAATGGATATTTCAAATAAGGAAATTGAATATTCAGAAATCAAATAAAACGAAATTTTTACCTAATCCAATATTGATTTCCAAATTTGGACTTTGCGCAATCGGACCGGGATCGCAATCGGCGGGCAACAGGGTGGTGGATCGTGGTGGCGATCTGCTGCAGACGGTGGTTCGGCTTGGACAGCAGCCGAGATGGTGGACTCACGGTGATGCCTCGATGATTTGAGACAGGTGATGGCTCACGAGGCGGTGGGGAGGTGCACGGCTAACTCCCCAGCCTTACGGCAGAGACTTCTCGAAATGCCTGCAACACTAGGAACTTGCAAAGACAATTAGGAGCAGTGTAAACCTTTCTTTGTTTTCTTTTTATATATATGCACCATGGTGGAGGATGATGACTCAGTGGAGATTCCCTTGCTACGTGTACCCTCCTCAAGGTCCAGACGGTGGAGAAATTTTGACTGGCTTCGCTCGCTGGATTCGGATGAAATTCAATGGGAAATCTGGGTCTGCTGAGCAGTGCTTGACCCTTGGAAATTGCTCACCGGCCTGGAATTGCTGGAGATTCTGGTTTCGCTGCAAGGACTGACAAACCAAGCCAAAAATCACCGCTCTGCTTCGTCTCTCAGGATATCGAGTTCCCTTGTATTGATCTTCCGTTGACCTACAAAGAGAAAAAGAAGCAATAAACTTTTTCCCTTTTTAACGTCTCCACCCAATTGTGGCTGTCGTTTTCTTTATCAGGAATTCAACCAACATTAGAATATTTCAAGGAATGGCAACAGAATATGGGAACCAAATTGACCAAAATTCTTAGCTAACTCTTGATGTCACTCGGATGTGTTTCCAAATTTGCACTTGTCGGACGGCAGGAGTGGGGATGGTCACCGTGGGATGCTCATGAACACAGTGAATAATGGCTATAGACGTGGCCAACGAGGACTAAGAATTTGGCACGACCAAACAAAGAGGCTTGACGATAGCGTTCAAGCACGGATGGGACTTATTGATTGCAGCTCCGGGGACAATCTCCCCACAAGGCTGTTCTGAATATGGTGAATGACCTGCAGAATAAAGATTCAGCTCGAGAACACAACCGTGGACTAGAGATGTCGTAGGGATGCTTGAACGCTCTCCGGAATTGCAGGAGCTCGTCTAGAATCGCTGGGCGTTCGTTGGTGGGACTCCTGGATCACTGCAACACTCGGCATGGCGGTGCATGGCTTGTGATCTGGGCGATGCTCGAGTTGTTGAATTCTTGCCATGGTCCGCAACTCGGACAAACCAGCGGGTTGTCCTGTGGTGCAGGAGACAACAACTTCTTCGAGGCTGTCCGCGTTGACAACTTGCTAGAAAATCCGAAAATAACCTGAAAAATAGAGAGAATAGAAACGCAGGTCGTGGGACCAAGAGGAAGCAGCAACGTCAGGCTCAATTCGGCTGAGGAGACGCGCTTGAGGAAGAAACGCTTCCTCTCTCTTATTTCTCTTTTATGGTTAGAAGCTCCCTACGGATGATAGAAAAATTCTCCCTCTCACACACTCTCCGTATCTCAATGTGGCCGTGTATGGAATTGTGTGGCCTCTTTAAAACCCTATGCGTATTAATCTATTTATAGGCCACGGATTAGGGTTTTTAATTTTCCAAAATTATATCCACAAAAATTTCTTTTCCAAACGCAATATTTGCCTTTCCAAATGCAATATTTGCTTTTGAATTGAAATCTCACAAATATAAATCCGTAAAATCTCCTCAAGGATATAAGTTTAGGCCAATTTACTCTCTTCGCGGGCTTAGCCTGACTCATCAAATTAAAGTTTCTGAAGCATTAATTCGAACCTATCCGTCACCGGCCCAATGTAAATAAATGCACCTAAAACTATATGCTATGCAATTAACTATTTTTTTAGGGATAAAATTAACCCCTAATTTTTTAATGCAATAAATGACTAAACGGGTCGCCAAAATTTAGGTGTCAACAGTTGTTCTCTTACATGGTGGATATACAATGCTTCCATACAAAAGCTGATTTCCAGGGCTTGATTTGTTGGAGTTGTCATACTTCATGTCTAGCTTTGCTCATCTTTCTGTCGTTCATGTATCACTTACTAAACTAATGGGGATAACAGTGACTAGTGAGGTGAATCTTGCTTCAGTTCTTTGGCATGGTTCATGACGATTATATATGTCGTTAAATTAATTGCACTATTTGGATTTTGAGGTTCTGCTATGACATATTAAGTGGCTGTATGAGCCAGAAAAGACTTTGGACCCACCCAAAAAAAAAAAAAAAAAACGAAGGTAAAAGACTTTAGACAAAATAAAATAGAAGGTCAATAGAGAAGTATTCCATAACGTCTCTTTCTCTAGCACATATCCACCATTTATCTGATGCGCCCTCCAGGGTTTGGCTGTTAACAAACAAATCCCTCATTTAATACAGTTTTCCTTCTAGTTTTCCATTCCAGTAAACTTTCTCTCTATCTGTTAGTCCTTCTCTTTGTTTTCTTTTCCCCTTGGCTGGGCTGAACCTATTAAATAGCTGAACAGAACCATTATTCTCACATTCAAAGGCTTTCCCACAGGTGGCTTATGGGGTCGTTTGTTCCCCTGGAGAAGTTGTTCCTGAACTGGATAGTGCTCCTAGATCAAACACCAGTGATGCTGCTGTCCTTCTTTTCCCCAATGATATTGTTCCCGTTGCTAAAACAAGTACAAAAAAGGCTCATTCTGCAGATTTTAAAGGTTCAATGAAGCTGGGAATTGACTTAGAGGCACTTCCAAAGAAAAGGGAACATAAAGCTAACAAGTTGATGAACCCTGATGAAGGCTATGACCTCTCTTGGCTATATGCAGAGAGGCAAAAATATGGTCGTATAAGGGTCCTTGGGAATGGACACAATCTTTCAGCTGCCTCTAAAGTTCCCTAAAAATGAGAAGAATGCAGCAAATGTTAAATATTGAGCCAGGTGCAGGTGAGAGCACTGTTACTCGGGATGAGGAAGCTCCAGTCCTTGTTGATATTGCCGGGAAAAAATCAAAGCTCCTGGTAGTGGGGGGAAAGATGAGCAATTATAACAATGCTGTATTAGAGGTATAATCGTAATTTTTGCAGTATAATCCGATTATGTTAATTGGTACAGTGCTATATTTTTATTATCTTTTCTTAATTAGAAAGCCTTTTTTTTTCCCTTCAATTAAAATACTGAAGTATATCAGAAAGTTTCTATTGAACATTTCTGATACAATAGTCAAACAGTACTGGAACTGCTTCTGCTGCTATTATTATTATTATTATTATTATTATTATTATTATTATTATTATTATTATTATTATTATTATTAGGTAGTAGTAGTAGTAGTAGTATAGTTTAAAAAGCCCCGCTGAATTTTGTGGTTACAGTAATTAGATAATGTTGACACGTTTTTTCTTACTTTTTCGTAATTACTACGTGGTTTAATCTTTGTGCCCTTTTTTTTTAAATTTTTATGTACTCGTGTAATTTCTTAATAATTTTCAGGATGCTGGAGTGCTCGCTGAAGGATTGGTTGGACTTAGAATAAAGGCCTGGTGGCCATTTGATGAGATGTGAGGACTCTAGACATTCACTAGCAATACTTTATTTCTGTCTTGGTTGAGCATGTTATTTGTCAATCCTCATCTCCTTCTTTCACTTGCAACTGCTGTTCCTTCGGTGATGGCTGGCTGCTGCTGTTGTTCCAATGATGGTCTACAGCAGTAATGGTTGTTTATGTCATTTTCTTGCTATCCCTGATCGTTTGTTTTACAGGTTGTATGATGGCCTAATTCAATCTTACGACCCTCTAACGAAAAAGCGCAAGGTGAGGTGACTATCAGTCTTTGAAAGTTTTTCCCTTTCAGTTTGCAGTCATTGACAATTGTTTCACTTTTTAAATTGCTGCTGTCAGGACATGGTAATTCTTCCTTACAAAGACAGCCTTCTGTTATTCAGTTGGTATCTGCAACAATTTGATTTGGATGGCAATCTGGTATGTGTTTAATTTTTTGGTGAAAATAGGGAGTTCCGTCTCCATCTCTAGTTTCCAAAATGTTAAATCTCAAATTGTTCATTTCACAGGTCAATCAAGGGCTTACTGTTTATGGGAATAAAGGAAGCACAGATCAGCATGCGTAAGTTATTTTTTGATAAAGTAATGCCACTATTACTTTTACATGTTGGTGACGTGATTATTACTGATGCATGTTATTGTCTAATTTCAATATAGCTACAAACAACAGCTGAGAGAGGGTGTGCACAACTTCTTAGTAACATTCATTGAAGTGCTTTGTGAGAGACCACCTGGTCATGATTGGGAGCTTGAACCTAGTGTTACCTGTGGTGACTATCTGTTTGGAATGCTTCAAGTTAGTTTACAATAAGAGCTACTAATATTTACCTTTAAGAAGATTCTAGCAATAGTCGAAGTTCTTATGTCTATTGTTTCTGAAGTTTAAGATCTCACACTTCTCTTGGAAAGGAGACATGAGTTCAGTGCATGATTTACTTATAGTCACTCGGTTATTTTCTGCAATTGATCTCTTTTAGATATGGTGAACTTATGTAGGGAACGGGCTATGCTCTATATGCCAATGATCGTGAGTCTATAACAGTCACTGTTGAAGAAGTGACCCCTAGATCAGTGGGGGCTCTTATAGCATTGTATGAGCGAGCAGTTGAGATATTCGCCTCATTAGTTAATATTAATGCCTATCATCAACCTGGTAAATCGTTTACCTTATAATTCTTATTTAAATTAGATGATTGCTATATGTTTTGGGCTTATTGCTGTTGAGAATATGTGTGGCCTCTCTGAGTCAAGAAATTAAATCAATTCATCCAACTGGCTGTCTTTTTTCTTGGCCCTGATGTGCGACTGAAATTCTTAGGTGTTGAAGCTGGGAAAAAGGCAGGAGCAGAAGTATTTGCTCGTCAGAAACGGGTTCTGGCTGTACTCAGTGAGGCCAGGTATCTTACTATAACAAGCTTGTCTAAGATGGAAACTATCAGCTCTTAAGGAACGGGGAACACTTAAAGAAACTGTTCAGTGGGGTGGTAGAAACATGGATAAGAAGAAAAGCAAGCTCGTAGGCATTGCAGATGATGGACAGAAAGAGATCCGCATTGAAAGGACAGATGAATTTGGCCGAATAGTAAGTTTTCAACGAAAAAAAGATATTAATCATAAAGCCTTGTAATACTAAATTGTCCATTATAATTTCTTTTGCCTCTGACAAAGAAACGCCATTTCATTACTTAGATGTTTTTATGCCAATCTTCTTGTTTTCAATGTTTTGCAACAGTTAACCCCAAAGGAAGCTTTCCGATTGCTTTCCCATAAATTTCATGGAAAAGGGCCTGGCAAAATGAAGCAAGAGAAGCGCATGAAGCAATACCAGGAAGAATTGAAGTTGAAGCATATGAAGAATTCAGACACGCCTTCTTTGTCTGCATAGAGGATGAGGGAAGCTCAAGCTCAAATGAAGACACCTTATCTTGCGCTTAGTGGTCATGTTAAGCCTGGGTATGTTTTCCTGTGTTAAAAATCAAGTTACTAGTTCTTTATTCATTGGCATTTAAGTACATAGCATTTTAGATTAATCTGACTTTATAAGATGTCAATGTAGAGTGTCTTGTTCCATGACCAAAGTGCTTGACTGTCTTTTTGCTTTGCTGCTTCAAATTTTCTATTTATCCCAAATCCCTCAGAGCCTGGGCTCTGCTGAGGAGATGTTTCTGTTTGCTAATGTACAGCTCCATGGATCACTGCCTGGATGACTCTTTCCAGATTATATTTCCCCAGACGTTTGAGGGAAATCTCCAGTTTCAAGACTCGTGAATTTGTTAGCTTAAAAATCATAGCCTATGACCATGCATTATAGATCAACCTATAGATGTCTCCATCTTTATGCTTAAAAAGGTGGCACCTTAATAGAAATTTGAGTGGTCTGACTTGATTGATGATAAACAATCTATATCTGAGAAGACAATTCTGGACTTCATGCAATGTCTATTTACCATGGTAATTGAATGATAAAATAATGATTAGATTTTTGTTACTTTGTACCTATTTATTTAATTGTTTTTTTTTTCTTTTTCTTCTGGGGTGTTTCCAGTCAAAACAGTGATCCAAGAAAGAAGTCAGAGCCACCATTGAGAAGGATCCTGGGAGCTTAACGCCCATTGCTTGGAGATAGGAAGGTCAGTGTCGACCCAAGTCTGTTGCTTTTTCATCTCTAAATATAGAGCGCAAAGAACAAATAGAGAAAGCAGAGGAGAAAGAACGAATGAGAAAAGAAAAACAAGAGAGGGAAAAAAGAGAAGCTGAGGGGAAAGCTGGCAAAGAGAAAACCAAAACAGCTAAGGAAATTGATCAAGAGAGAATTGAAAAGGGTGGAGGAGGTGAAAGTGATACGTCAACTACAGAGAGTATGCTTGATGAAAGGATTGGCCTTGTGGATGATTATCCATCTGACCAGGTTCAATAGAATTTCTCTATCCTATTAACTTTTTAACGAGTTGTAGGTCAATAGTTGTAGAAAATTGTTGTTTCTTAATTTTTGAAAGTTTTGGTGTGGGATCTATATTGCTTGCCGCATGTTCTGTAGCATGTAGAATACGATCTGCATGGACAATTTCTTAAATGGCCTAACATTTTTTTTTTTTGGTTGAAATAAAATTACCTATTGACTGACTGAATAATGTTACGTTGGCATCATAGCTATGGTGCCTCTGCACATGCAAGTTGATTCAATGCCTTTCTTTTTCTTCTTTTCTTTTTTTCCCTAATAGTAAGCCATGCTTACAAAGTTGTGGATGCATATTACTATGTTAACTTCCTATGCAATAAACTTCCTCCCAGTTCTTTACATGTCTCCACTTTCGATAGGATTCGGAAGAAGATTTGGCAGCAGAACATGATCATCTATCGACTGGAGTCCAAGATAAGGGAATTACGGCAAGTCATCAAAAGTTTTATCATGCAGTACACAATTGATTCTCTGTAGTCAACATGATTCCAACAATCTGGACATTTGTTGTTCTGTATAGCATGTTGTGGAAGAGAAAGATGAGTTTTTAACACTGGCAAATGAGGAAGAGTCAATTGTATCATCTGAACCTATTGTTGATGCTGAAAGCAAGGTGGCTAATGGTTATATAGATGCAGAAGTACTTTATCTCAACTCTCTTGATTTTATTGCTTTAATGTGACTGCAAACCCTTAGATTTCTCTGGTTAAATCTGGTGCAATCATAAGCAAGTATTATGTCGTAGATGCTTTTTGCTTACCACAAGTACTGCCTTTGCAACGCAGCGATATGCATGAAATTTTATGTTCTCATACCAAACTTTGATTTCAGTCGATCATAGCAGAAAATGTTATGGCTTGGCGGAGGTGAATGTCTAATAGAAATCGTGTTAGCCATAGAAATTATAGTCGTCCTCATCACCTTCATTAATGGACTCCTCTTGTCTTGTGTTTTTATGTAATATGATCCCATTTGATGCTTGGGGTATCTCTGCTTTCTCTGACATCATTCCTTGCAGATGAATTGGTTAAGCATACTCCTTTTCTGCCATTGCCAGTGTATGAAACATAATTCACATGTCATGGAAAATTCTGTTAGATTTAACTCAACATGAAAAAATATATTCTGATTACACTTTTGACCTCTAATAGAAAATGCAGCTTTTTTTTTTTTTTTTTTTCAAAATTTGGCAAGAACAATCTGATTTATCAGTGTAATTTCCATAAAGTAGATATCATAGGTTTGAGAATGAATATCTTTACTGAGGTGTCCACATGACTGCATGTTACTTTTCTTCCTCTTGCCCAATGCAGAACATTTTATTTTTATGGAGTTTCTGAAGTTCTTGTGGTTTTGAATTTGAAATGATCTCAGATATCTCACTTTAGCTGGCTTTTCCAGAACTCGTGAGAATTGTGGCATCCCAAAATTCAATGTCAAGCCATAAGGTGTGTTAAAGTCTTTAATTAGATGATAAAATTTCCCAAGGTTTATGCTTTAGCCATTAGTTTTTTTTTTTTTTTTTTTTTTTTTAGAATAGATGATGTGTGCATATGTTTGTGAGAATTTAAATTTGATAGATTATGATAATAATCTATGCTTGGCTATGTACTTTATAAATTAAATTTCAATAAACAAAATGTCACAAGACTTTGGCCATATTGAATATTAAAAAATTTAAAAATATTTATAGAAGAAATTCAAAAAAAAAGAGAGGGAAAAGTCAATTTTTTTGGATTGGGCCTTAGGCCCATTGGCCTAAGCTTTTAATGGGCCAAGTTGGCCGGCCCAATGGAGGCCCAAGAGGGAGTGGTCGACCGGCCACAAAGGAGGCCCAAGCCCAAGCCCAAATTCAAGGCCCATTATGCATGCAATAGGACAAGTGGCACAAAGGAGAATGCCGTGCATTGGCTAGTTTAAAGGCATGTGATGATTGCTAATGATGGGAATTAGGGGGGATAAAAGGGAAGAGAGAGAGGGGTGGCCGGTTTTTCCCCATTCGGCCGAGAGAGAGAGTGAGAGAGAGAGAGGTTTCGAGAGAGAGGGAGAGTGGCCGAGAGAGAGAGGAGGAGGAACCGCCGTCCATCCGCCTTGTGCTGCCGTGCTCGCCGCCTTACGCCATCGACCGACCGGTCTAGAGGCAAGTGGGAGTCCTCTAGCTGATCTTGCATGTGTGTATGTTACTTGCATGTTGAATTTTTGGGTGTTTAGGTGAGAAAAACCGAAGTATGGATGGTTTGTGTTTGAATGATTTGGCTGTTTTCGCTCGAACAGTGTGAGTCGGGATGTTGTGTGAGCTTGCATGCATGTTTAGAGTACGATTTTGGCTTCTATTTCTTCATAAACTTTGTAGCTAACATCTTGAAATATAACATACTAAAATTTTGTGGAAAATTATGGAGATTTGACGGGTTAAAGTCTCATCCTACGGAGACCTCAGATCTGGAAATATTTTACTGACCTTTTGTTGGATTTGTGGTTGCATGTTGGTTTTTGTTAAGAATATCTCTTCGATTTCTTCATGAACTTTGTAGGGGACATCTTAAAATATAACATACTCAAATTTGAAGTGAAATGAACAAGTGTAGCCTAGTAAATCGACTAGATCTTGAAGACGGTAATTCTGGAGATGTATTTTGGGACACCCGAGACTTCATGGACCTATATGACGACCATAATCTGGTTATTTGACTTATATATCTTCATGAAACTTGTAGAGTACATCTTTATGTATAACATATCCAAATTTCAGAGGAAACTAAAGAGAATAGGTAGGTTAAAACTCAATATTTCGGAGAAGTTTGCACTGGACGATGCGGTAATGGATCCAGAAGCTTCGTGAGACTGTATAAAATAATCTAAAAAGAATCTGGCTTGGAAGTCTTCATGAAAGTTGTACGAAAATGTCTTGGTTATAACTCAGTAAAATTTCGTAATTTTTGGAGGCTGTATGGATATTTTAATCGAATTTCTTCGGAAACCGTGCATTCTGGTTTCATCCGAAAATCATATGATGTTTTGTGAAAATTATGAGATTGTGTAAAATTCTATTTGGCCATGTATTTTGCATGTAATTATCATCCTGTTGGCTTGTTTGATAATTGCTTTAATTTTTATAATTTTGGGAATTTATAGATATTAAATTTAATATTTATGAAAATGGCAAAAGTTGGAATTTAAAAATAAATAAATAAATAAATAAATAAATAAATAAATAAATAAATAAATAAATAAATACAATGGATTATTTTATTGGCCATAAATTCCATTAAATTTATTAATAAATAATTATACATTGTTGCATGTTTGATAAGGTCTTGGTGTGTGCATGACATTGAATTGAGATGCATGTGTGAATTTCATGCCAATAATGACTTGTTTGATGTCATGTCATATGCCATGCTAAATTAAGATTGAAATTGGTAAATGTGGATAATGATAAGTGAGTAGGTGGTTGTGGTGGAGGATGATGCTCGAAATGTATAGAGATGCATTGCCGGATGGCCCCGGGAGATTCGTGGATGCCCGGAATGTGGGGGTGCCGGAAGCCCTGTCGGAGGTTTCTGCCCGAAGGAAATACCTCGCGATGCCAGGATTGGGGTGCGGGATGCCCGGCCAGGGAGTGTAAATGCTGAAGCCCTATCGGAGGTTTCTGCCCGAGGGGAATGCCTCGTGATGCCAGTTGGGATGCGAGATGCCCAGAATGTGGGGGGCCGGATGCTCGGTGGCCTGAAATGGCTGAATGCCGAAAGCCTCGGAGGTCTTTGCCCGAGGGGATGATAAAATTGATGATTTGAGAAATGGGTGATGTGGTGATCAAATGGGAGGTTAACAGTGGAAATTAAACTATGGCATGATGATATGCATGATGATATGCATGACAATGATGATGATGATGATGATATAAGATATAGCATGATGATATGCATGATGATATGCATGACGACGATGATGATGATGATATAAGATATGGCATGATGATATGCATGATGATATGCATGATGACGATGATGATGATGATGATGATGATGATGATGATGATGATGATGATGATATATGATATGGCATGATGATATGCATGATGATATGCATGACGATGATGATGATGACATGTGTGGTGTGGTGGTGCCATGATGATGATGACATGTGTGGTGTGGTGATGTCATAATGATGATGACATGTATGACATGATGATGATACACATGTATGTGTTATAATTTGTGATGATGATGCATGATAGTATGCGCATGGCTTCGAGGTAAGTAATGCCTGCAATGCATGTATGACTTGTATGATGTATTGAGTGGTTGTTGGATTTCTTATCTGCTGAGTGGTTGTACTCACCCCTTTGGGGACCAACATTTCAGATTAGCAGTATGCCGCTTCCAGTCGTCGCGTAGGGTGCATTTTACGGTTTACCATCCGACGTCGAGGTAGAGTGTGAGGAGTATAGCTATCCTTCTGTGCTTGGACTGACATACATACGTGTGCGCTGTTTTGTCTCGTACGACATAGGCCTGGCTGGGGGCCCGATTTTTCAGGAGTTTGTCTCCATCCACGTTCGCCGCGATGGGGTGATGAGAAGGATGCTGCCACCGCCGCCGCCTGACGCACCGGACTGGGTGTGAGGCCTGTGCGTGACGAGTAGGGGCTGTTTCTTTTTGGATAGTTAGCCGACACTTATGATGGGGGTTGTGCACATGTGATGTAGAGGGTCGAGGGTTCTTTTTGAGGTTTTAAGCTGGACATGGTTGAGTCCTAGCTTTTCCTTTTTGATGTACCGACCCAAAAGAAGTCCCATCTTGGAAATATATGTAAATAAAGTGTTGTGGCTCGTCTATAAAAATTATGGTGATTAGTGGTGTGTATTGGTATCATGGTTGGTAGGGGGAGAGATGGTGATGCTTTATTTAGCTTTCGCTAGTGAGTCGCGCTGGGACCGTTTTTAAAAAAAAAATGCCTGTGAATAACGACGCTTCTTCTAAGGGTAGAACAAAAGGGTAATAAGATGTAACATCGGTGTTTGTGGCGACCTTCGAAGGGTTCGGGGTGCTACAATGCCCCTTTTTAATGATTGTTTTATTACTTGTAGGGAGATGACGCATCTGAGAATGCTGACGAACTGTCAAAGGAAGAGTTGAGTCAACTTGTTGCTTCTCATTGGACAGGGGAGAAGACAGAGAAGGAAAGCGGGGAAGAATTTGCAAGAGATAATAATAATGAGGAACAAAGTAGGGAGATCCCAAAAGACACGCGTGATGGTATTGATGATATATATGCGTTAGAAACTGCTGACAACGAAAAGAATGAGTATGATAACGTGGAAGATGCGTTTGATGAAGATTCTGCAGTGAACAATCATTATGATTTCAGTTCTCATTACAAAGATGGATCAGTTAGTGACTCAGACGATGAATTGGACTTTGAAGGTTCACTTTTATAGCTTCATGTGAATTTGAATATCCTATTTTAAATCGAGAAATTATTCAGTAGTATGAGCGCGCCACGTCATCTGCTGACGTGGTGCGCATCTACCACTCAGATATCGACACGTGTCTGTAGGTGGTCAAGACTTCTGTTTTCATATTTACTTTTTAAGAATCTTTCATTTATTCTTGAGTTTTTTATGCTCATAATTCTTTGAAATTCATGATGGACAGACTATAATTTGCTCGAGGAAGTGAAGAGGGTGACTGAAGCAGCTCACAGAACAAGAACTAGACTAAGTGTACATCCTTATTTTAAGTTGCCGTTTCCCCTCCAAAACGTCCGGCGTGCAGCTGCTAGTAGGAGAACGAAACTCTTGTTCCTTCCAAGTGGACTGTCAAAAGGGGCCGAAATCAGTCTCGATATGAGCAAAGGTGTGATGTCAGAATCTTGACCTTAGAGTGGACTATATATACTATGCTATCGATTTTGTAAGATGGCTACAAGTTCTGCGCAATAGGTGTAGATGATTTTTGTGGTAGGCTTTATGCATTCTTCTTCTTCTGTTTATCGGTTACTTCTTTTTTTTGGGTGGGGTCATTCTCTTGGCTGGGGTATATACAACATTAGATCAGCTGGGTCCTTCTGAAGGCATTAAATATTTATCTTTAAAACCTGATCTTGCTCTAGGGATTTAGTGATAACAATGTCAGTATTTACTCTACCTGTGATGATGTGATCTCCTTCTCATATTTTTTCTCCTTAAGTCAATAATCAAGCCATTTGATGATAAAAGATGTATTATCGAAGGTTAAGATCAGCTCTTCTATCTCTGTCTCAGAATCTTCATTATATGGGTTTATATCTGGATCACAGTTGCAACTCCTAAGAATATTTGGAATCGATCATTCAACTGAGAAAATGCTATCAAGAAGTCATTCCTTCTATGCAATTACATTCATCGATCAGGAACATTTCTTAAACAAGCATGGTTGAACTTATCTAACTTGCTTATTTAGGTTTTAATCTCATTTGTAAGTTATTTTCTTGCCATGAGATTAGGAAGTGCAGGACTTGTCAGGTGTTGACTCTTTGGTCATGCTTTGGATATACAAATTAAAAGTGTCCGTAAATGTCATTTTTTTCTAGAAATGATTCTCATTGAATTTTGTAAGTAGTTTTTCGGTCTACTTGACCTTGGCATTCCCATGCTTTTGGCTAATACTTTCCGCCTTTTATCTCTTTAGTCACAGAAACGTACCTGGTAAAATTGAGTTTTACTATGATGACCAATCAAAGGAAGGAACAGGTATGGAGACTACTAATGAGATTTAACCAGCTGAATTGAGAGCTTAAAGGACCAAAGTGAACGGACTTATAACTTATTAAACCAACATCTCGTCAGAGTTGAACAATGTTGTGTCTTCTCGCCCACATTATCATGCGAAATCGAAGTAGTGTATTTTATATGACACATGTATTCTGTAGTCGAGGGCCAAAAAGAACTTGAACACAGCATTACGATGTTTGAATAACAAACTTTTCAAGATATCTTCCAACAATACAAAGAGTGAGAATTAAGAACCACCATATTCTTTATAACAATAATTAAAAATTCAAGATTGTTCTGATTTCCAAAACTAATTGAAAGTAAACTAATGTCAATTCTGTTTGTATATCTACACACACTCAAAAGCTGTAGAAATTCTTTAGATCCTCTTTCTTGGCATACCAGCTTGGTATTTATCTTTGAAATGTGAGGATACAGATCCTTGGAGGAGTTCGCAATCATCCCCTCGGTGACTCCAGTAGCAAGTGATATATCTACACAAACATTCGATTATTTATATGCACGTGCCATCTCAAATGCCATTTACATATGCACCAATATGTCTTTAGTTGTTTAAATTGAATAGAATTGGGGAAACTAAAACCTTGGGGAGACTTCTTCTCATCAAAGAGCTGAGTGATAATGTAAATAATAGCTGCTGCACTAGATATGGGGCTCCTCCTGCAAAATTAGAGGATAAAAACCGAGGAGAATACGTTCAGCACTTGAAAAGGAACGATAGTAAAGCATTTGAACTAAACCTGGTAACTAAACTTTATACACAGCAGGTCTACATTGACGAACCTGCTCAAAACACGTCTTTCAACCTCAATAGAAGAAAGATAAAATGTTGTCAACCAAGTTTTACAGTTTTCGACTCTTCCTCCAGTTTTACCATTAAAATTCCAGCCAATAAGAGAATAACCACTGAAAAACATTTAGATTGTGCAATTTGATATCACTGTCAATACTTATATCAGCTTGTCTATCATCAGCAAGTCCACCCATCTCCTGCATCTAAGTTGATTTTGCCGAAAGTACTATGTTGATGTCTGTCCTGCTTCTCTGGAACAAGTAAACTAACAGAATCAAGGATGTCTACAATACATACATAAACATAAAACAATGAACTTGCATCATTACCTCTAACACGATAGCCCAAAACCCGATCAACATGAAAAGCAGAAAAGTGTCAAATGAATTAAGATGGATTCTAAGATCGATCACCAGAATCAAACAACAAAGTTGGTCATAAGTAGATTTACCTACTGAATTCACTCTGGCGGTACTGCTTATGCACATTGGTGTATTATTCACATGACGGTCTCTTTTCTTTGGCTTTACTGGTGGGCTTTTCAACTCTCCAGAAACCTTATGCACCACAAAATCAATTTTTAATATATCATCAAGCCTCAATTAAAAGGACTTTCCCTGTGTCTTTGCATGTGGAAACCATCAACTTAGAACTACCAACCAAAATATATCCAGGGCTTTTAGATATCTTTAGAAAACAAACACGCCATGCAAGAGGACCAAACACCAAACTGCGTCCACTCAATATATTGTAGAGGTTCATATCTTAGGAAGCAAAGGAAAAAAAAATTGTAAGTCCCTTAGATTTGCTAAATGTAACTGAATGCGAGGAAGTATCTTATATATGTCTATACGTAATATGTCGGTAATGAAAAGGCCAATGTAAAAGTATCTACCTTTTGTTTATTTGGACCATTTGAACCTTCTTTTGCTCCATTTCTTCCATGGCAGACCGTGAACCCTTGTTTACAATTGTTCTCTTTCTTAATTGTGAATTACCTATTTCAGGTAATGCAGCTTTCTTCTTCGACCCATGTCTCTTAAAAGTAGCAATAATTTGCTTGCCATCATCATTCCTGCTCTTAGAAGTAGCAATAATTTGCTTTCCATCGTCGAGTCATGCGTTTCTTCTGAATGTCATTTTTCTGCACAAGCTTTCTCTTCTTAGCTCTCTTTACTAGCACCAGTTCCGAGAGCAGCTTGACCATCTCGACTATTGAATCCATCATAACATTGAGAATTTTTCTTTGATGCTTCATCATATTGTTCTGAACTCACCAGTTGAGAATGAGATGAAGCGGGCACAGAAGGAGAAGCTAACCTTCTGGTTGAAGGTGCTTTTGCTGGAGGTACATCTACCTTCTGTTCATCATCATTTTTCTGAGAGGAAGAGGTTCCATCCGTAGAACCACCCAGGGATGGGCAATTAGGCTTGATGGTGCATGGGTCCTCTCCTGGGACAGATCTGGTTTACCTTCCAATGGCTGAACTTCAGGTGTTACAACAGAATTCCCTCCACTCAAAGACCTCTTGCTTGGAAAATGGGAGCCACCAAGCATTCGAGATACTTTTTCCGTGCTAGACAAAGTCTTGGATCTTGACCCACAAATTTTCGTCCGAGCTCGCTTCAAACTGGAATCGAGATGGCTTATTGGCTCAACTGAATCACTTTTCGAGCGGCACTTAGGACATTGCCATTTCCTTAGTGGAATCCGCTGGAAATGGAAAACCGTAAAATGAGACAACTAAATTATCTCAATCAAGTACGATAAGACAAATGACAGCAATTAACACATCTAACTCAAGGCAAGACTCCTCAAATAGCTATGAACTACCTTGAGAGGAGGATCAAGGCATATACATTCCATCCCCAAAACTCAGCAGAACCTCAACACAGCATCTAATTCTCTTTCGTTGGCACAATTATATCCCAAGACATAAGCTCGTGCTGCAAGACACAAGCATGAAGTGTGAGGCACGTGTCAATCATAGCTAACGAAAAAAGAGAAAGGAAACGGTTAACTAGTTACCAAATCGACCAGGTCCCATGAATGGTTCAGCTTCATCTGTCACACCACCTTGCTGCTGCTCCTGAAATTTTTCATGTGAAAAAGCAAAAAAATCAGTTACCTCAAAGATTTTACTCTACGAGAATGACAAATGCTAGCTGTTAATTTGTGATCCTGGCTAGATAGATAAAAGAACGACTCTGTTTTAAGAAATTGGAGTGTTGAAAGAAGACGTTCTACTCACGGCATCAGTCTCCATTTCAGCAGCTGACAGCAACCTATTTAAACAGTGTCCAGATATTTTGCAAACCAAGAGCTCATTGGCAGGATCCATAACAGTTTCTCTGCACGTCTCATCACAGACTGAAAGAAAAGACGATGATGAAGGAAACCTCATTAGGAAAGACATTCCTGCACGACACATATAAATTGGATATACTAAAGAGACTTGTCATTGTTAGCAATTAAAGTATTTTACCATGAACATTTCCAGTCTTCTCACAAACGAAGACATCGCCAATTTGATGATAAGAACACGTTTCTCCTGAACAAACATGGTCCAGAACCAATGCATCAGTGAACCCTTTGCTGCTTTTCCACAATGTTGACGCCTAAAAATTATTTGTTTTTAATTAGGTTTTCTTTTATTTTATCTTTTTAGAAAAGCGGAGAAAAAAACAAAAAAAGCGGAAGAAAAACAAAAAAAAGAGAAGTAGCCCTCGAATGGGCCCATACGGCCCATTTCCCCTTTCAGCCCGGCCCCACCAGTCGTCTCCTTCCTCGCGCCTCTGCAGCACACGTGCAGAGGACGCGACGCCGGAGAAGCAGGCGGACGGCGACCCACGTGGGAGGGGCAGCTGGTGTCGGATGGGACGCCGGTTCGGCCGACGGAGGCTGCTTGGAGCACGGGGACCGGCGGTCAAAGCTCCGTCGACCGGCTGCCCCCTCGCCTATAAATAGGCCCCCATTTCCGTCGTTGAGGGGCACGCCGAGAACGATCGAAGGCTGCAAAGCTTCGAGCTTCCTGCTGAGAGACTTCAGAAGGGGAGCCGAGGTTGAGCAAGCCTAGATCCGAAGGCTCGCGGCCGGAGAGGGGGAAGTCCGGCGGAGAAACACACAGAGAGAAAGGAGGAAGAAAGAGAGAGGCGGCCAAAGCTCGGGGTCCCTAAGAGACTTCGGGGAGTTCGAGCGTTGGGTCGGCTGTGGCGTGGTGAGCTCGGAGGGGTCCCCGAGAGACTTTGGGGAGTTCGCCGAGCGAGCCCGAGGGAGAGAGAGGGAAACTCGGCGCGACGGATCCGGCCGGATCCGACCGTCCAAGATCCACCGTCCTCGTCGTTGTTCGCCGCGGTCGTTGCCATCGGGCCGCCGTTGCCCTTGTTGCCGTCGCCTTTGCCGCGCCATTGCCGAGCGGGTATCGTGATCGTCACCGTCGCCGCGCCCTTGCCATCTCCCTCTCCGTAAGTCCGGTCAACATCGCCGTTGCCGCCGTCTTCGCCATTGTCACCGCGCACCTCTTCGGGCGCCCCCACCCGGAAACCCTAGGGTTCTCGATTTTCCGGGTCGCGATCCCGTGGTCGTCGGGTCGGACCCGAATCGGGAACCGGATAGGGATTCCGTAAACCCTGCAGGGCGGGGAGCCGGGTTGCGGTCGATCCTGGGCCGGGTCGAGTAGGGTTCCGAATGAACCGGGTTGTGAGTTGGAGCAGTCGTGGAGCCGGGTCGTTGGGCCGGGCCGGGTGTCCTTGAACGCCCGGCCACGATGCCGTTTCAAATAAAATAAAAAAAAAAAAAAAAAAGAAAAAAAAAGGGGAGTCGGGCCCGCAAGCGGGCCCGTCCCAGTGGGTGGGCGGCCCGGTCGGACCAACCCGCGGATTCGACCGGTTTTATTTTTTATATTATTTTAATATAAAATAATATTTTAAATAAATAAATAAATAATAAATATTTTATTTTCGAAAAATAAAAAAAAAAAAAAAAATTTATTTCCCAAAAATATTAAAAAATATTTAGAAAATACTTTATTTTCCAAAAATAAAAAAATAAAAAATATTTCATATTTTCCAAAAAATGTCAAAAATCCAAAAAAAGGCCAAAAATTCATGAAAAAGCCAAAAATTCAGAAAAAGCCAAAAGACATGTATTTTTCCAAAAAATACCAAAAAACCCCAAAAAAATCCATTTTGTGTCCAAAAAAATTAGAAAATGACTCAAAAAATGTTTTTCCCCCAAAAATGCATGGAAAATCCCTCGAACATCCAAAAAACCTTAGTGTTTAAACAAGATTAGGTACCGAAAGGGCATTAGTGATTAACTAGTGTAATCAAGTCCCCGATCCTAATTTCTGGTTGCGCAGAGTGAGTATTTCTCCCGATACTTCACTTGGGTTTCTAATCAACCCACCCCAAATCGATTAGTGGCGACTCCAATTTAAAAATTGATTTACAAGGTTAAAAACTCAGACCATTAAGTCGTGAATTGGTGGACTTGGGAGAGTCCGGGCTTAATAAATTCAGCCGAGCCATTAGCCTCCTTAGGCGCCCGTACCCGATTGCGGGTGCCGAGAAAAAAGAGGTTGCGACAGCTTGGCGACTCCGCTGGGGACTTTGAGGACTTAGGCCATTTTTGTCTTGTTTAAATTCTTTACTGACTTAGGTTTTTTTCTTCATGCAGGTCAAAAGCTTAGAAATTTATTTTAATTTTGCTTAAAATAGATTATCTTGTGATTATAAATTGTTGTGCATGCTTTACTGTTTTAGCACTACACATGGCACACACAACCGGCCGCCGGACCTAGGCCGCCATAGGATTTCTAGGATGGTGTTAAGAAAGATATGACCTCGAACGCGAGACTGCGATGTAGAGGTTGCCTTTCTTTTCCCCAAATTTCTTAGCCGAGGTTAGGAGGGTATGCTGCTAACGCGAGACTGCGACGGGCGGATATCCTTTTAATTTCAACAAACCTTCTCAGTTAGAAATCGAGCCGCACATGTCATGCGCATGTCTATGTGATTGCCATCAATTTCCTCGCGTGAAGTAAGTTTTTATTTCGTGTACTTTGCAATTTACTTTCCTTCCTGTATATATTGAGTAGTCCATGATTAGTGTAGGATTTAATATCACGGTCATCTAAATTTGGGAGTAATTGTCATAAAGTTTTTTTTTTTTTTTTAAATTGCAAAAGAAATTACTTTCAGTTGATGTTTTTATTCTTAAGCATGTTAAAAAGTTCTTTTTCGCAAGATTTTTCATTTGCCTCAAAAAGGGATAGAAGTCTTTTTCAAAATTTGTTACAATTCATGCTTTCCTCGCCTTTCAAATTGAATAGCCTTTTAGCCCATGCTAGCATGTCACATGCCATTTTTCAATTCATGCTTAGGAAATCCTCTACCTTTTCATGAATAAACAAAAAGAGTAGGATTAGGTTGTCATCATGGACAGACTCCTATCTACGCCTTGTCTTCACACATGCTTGTTTATTCATGGCCAGGTAATCACGTTCGCCGATCCAAGCTCGCTCAAAAGCAAGAGCAAGAATGGCCGAAGAGAATGTACCAAGCCGTGTTGCGGTCATGGAAAACGAAATGAAACAAGTCTTCAATGTGCTTCAACAACTCTCAAAGCAGATAGACTCCATCCAGGCAAGCTTACTCCCGCCCCGGCCTCAATCGAGGTATTGTTGCCACAATCATCTACTAGGGGTGATCAAGGTGGAGATACCGACGATAACATGCCCGAATTGGAGGATGATCCGCACCCAACCATGATCGAGAAAGCTAGGCCAGACAGTTTGTCTAAAACTGAGCATGACAAACGCCTCAAAAAGCTCGAGGAGAAGCTGAAACAACTGCAAGGCCTCCAAGATCCTACTTTGACGGACCTCTCCATTTATTCCAATGTCAAAATGCCGGAAAAATTCAAAATGCCTGAGTTTGAGAAGTATGATGGCACGACTTGTCCTAGGGCTCATTTGCAAATGTACTTGGTTCGAATGACCCAATACGTTAATAATGCACCATTAATGATCCAGTTGTTCCAATCAAGTCTAATAGGCCCTGCCCTGAGATGGTACATTACAAAGAACATGAATCTCCTCGAAACATGGAGCGAAGTGAGTGAGGCATTCCTCAAGCAGTATAAGTTCGTAATGGATATTACCCCTTCTCGCGAGGATCTTGAGCGTACCGAAAAGAAAAAGCACGAATCGTTCAAAGAATATACTATCCGATGGAGGAATCTGGCCGCCCAAATCAGTCCTGAACCAACCGATTTCGAGCTGAGAAAGATGTTTATCAAAACTCTCCCTTACGAGTACCGCAATCGAATGGTAACCACGATCGCTGAATCATTTAATCAACTCATTCCAAGAGGGGAGCAAATCGAGATAGGGTTGAGGGATGGTTGGTTCACCGAACCCGCATCCACGGGCAAGTTCAGCATGAAGAAAGATAAAGAACCCCGGTAGATGTCAATGCAACCTACAATCATTCTCCAACAATTCAGATAAGTGCAAGACAGCAATAGACCACCAGCCGTCAGTCATCTCAGCGTTACAACAACAAGAGACAATTTACTCCTCTTCCTGGATCTCCGTCACAGGTACTGGCAGTCCTCCGGAAAAAGAACCTCCTTTCGATTGAGCCAAAACAACCCAACGCTGAAAGTTTTTCCAACTATGACCCGTCAAAAATATGTGACTATCACATGGAAGAAGTGGGGCATTCAACTGATGAGTGCTTCGCCCCCAAGAGTCGAATCCAGAACCTGTTGGACACTAAAGCTTTCTCATTCCAAGACAATCCGCTCCCTGATCACACCGACAAAGTAAACGGTATTCAGTTTTGAAGATAGTCGAGCAGAAATGTCGAAGCACATACCGCCGACATCTATCAAGGACTCGGTGAAGGCCGGGTATTATTCGTGCAATGAAGTGCCACCCCTAGCAACGAGAGAAAGAAGGGCCGATGACATGACCACCATGTTTGGAGACCTTTTCATAAACACCATCAATGAAGGACCGTAAGGGGAAATGGGTGCAGCCAGCTCGAGCGTAACCCTTTTTAATTTTCGTTTGTATTCCCTACGTGGGAACTTGTACATCTTTCTTAAGTCTGGCTTGTTTTTATTTTCAACATCAGTTTCGCTCGAGGAACTAACTTTTGAAAACACTTTTCCAAAATGTAAATCCACTTATTAAATAAAGTTGAAAATATTTTGAGAGCATGAGGTGGTATCCCAAACCTGCCCAGTGATGTTATCCAACCATGAAAAGAAAATATCATCCAAGGAGAATACCGAGGGTGGGCTTCCTCATGTTTTTTCTCCCTAAAGACGTATTTTGAAAATAAAAATATTTCATCACCCAAAAGCTTTTGTTAAAATAAGATGATTAATTTAATCATGTTTGTCTTTCTGACTCACTCACTTCATGTCTCAAAAGATCATTCTCACCCCCTTTGACTTAGTGTGACCAAGGGACATTTGAACCTGGCACATCATGTGAACTCACCAAGTTCAAAAGCACTCTTCCAAGAAAGCGGGGGCAAACAGAAAGGATCATCACGCTTCAATGGTAAGTCCTATTCCCCGAACATAATGTCGAAAATGACATCCTCTCTCTGCCATCTACAGGAGACGAAGGATGGGATGTAATAGGCACATGCATATTATCAAACTTGAAGCATGCATAGCATGATAACTCGAGGCAGGATGTCGTGAGTCCATCAACGGGACTTCTAGCTTTGACAAGCCCAGAAGCACAAGGAGGGGATCTTTTCTCTCTCTTTGAATTGGCTACTGTCAACAGGGAAGAAATCCAGACAGTTGAAGCCGTCTCTAACCCGTATTCAAAATGAGGACCTAGAAACCCGACTTCCTATTCAGACGCATGCTCTCGCAAGAACTAATTGCCATCAGAGAATTAGAGGTTTTGATTGTCCATCTCAGATTCCATAGAAGCTTGAGGTACATGACCTTTGCTCAATGATGCTATAGTTAAAAGGAAGGAGAAATTCTACGAAGGAAGGCGTTGAAGATGAATCAACGACCAGCAATCATGCATACATGGTCACAAGTGAGGAAGGCCAATCGAAAGAAATGTCAAACCATGCCAAGATATAGAGGCCATCATCGGCATTCAAATATCTTTAAGAGCTAGCATATACAAGCTTTGGAGAAGAGTAATTTGGTATCGTTTCCAATACTCGCCACTCCTTGGATTTGCTTTTGACGTATTTTCCCTATTGACAGGAAACATTGGGAATCGAAAACCAAACTTGATGGTCAATATTGGCCAAGTGAGGTCCATGAGAATGACCCGTATCAAATTCACCTGACTCTGTGTAAAGAAGGACGTGTCATCTAGGAGCCAATTCAGAGAATAATTGACTTAACAAAGCAAGGGACATAGGACTTCGTGTCCCCATCTCACTTCAGGTTCACCCAATCATCTGCAAACCAGTGAAGGGTAAAGTTGTATCGCTTCTAGTTAATTCGATTCTTGAAAGAGTTCATGACTAACACATTCCCTCTTGTTTGTTGCAGGATCACCTGACTGTCAAAAGTAAGGATAACGAATCAATGTGAAGCATGTCTTGTTTGTTGCAGGATTACCTGACTGTCAAAAACAAAAATCACAAATCAAATGAGAGGCATGACAAACTCTCCCAAGCAAAATGGCATCTCAAGTATTGCCAAAGCAAATGACAGAGATCCTTCAGGCCTCAACTCACATTTGATTTTGGCCAGACTAATTAATCTACTTGTACATCTTCTCTTCTGCAGGGGCAAAAGCAGAGATGCACGATCAGATCCCTAACCCTAGCTGATCCTTCATGTGTCATATCCCTAAATCAATAGGAGTAACTATCGACACCCATTTGCGAATAACCCTTTTGATGTTCAAAATTTAACATACTTGGAAACACCATTATGTTATCTCCCAAAGTTGTCAATAGGGTATTTTTTGAGTCAAAACCATTCACTTGTTTTGAAAAGTTCAAACTCCATCATATTCAAAATGTTGCATGTCATTTCCAGATGAATTATGCATGATGATTTCGTCTGTCTAAGTCACTGATTCCACTGAGGATTATTAGAATAGACAGCTAAGTGAAGAATACGAGATTGATTGGGCATGCTGGATGAGTCGCGTCAGAATGATGACAGGCAAGCTATATCCTACACACAATCCCCATCTATACACTTGTGAGATGAGTGCAGAAGATTCCATGACTACAGGGTAAAGAGTTCTCTCGCTAATGGTACGATAACCAAAACAGTGAGAGGCATTTCATTGCTCACCCCATTAAGCCCCATACACTGGTGAAGCTTCTCTCATATCCCCGTCAAAGAACCACCCCACACTGGGGCAAGTCGAAAACAAGTCAGCATCACAAAGTGAGAAAGGGGATAGAAATTTTCTTGCTTGCACTTGCATCAATCTTCGAGTGTCTTTATTGCATATGAACACTCGCGTTAATTTAAGTGCTCTAGAGTCATGAAGAGCAATTCTTTCTTTACGCACTTGTATTCATTGTACGACCCAAGCGAGTCTGTAATTTTACCCTCACATCAAGATAAAGCGGAAGTTATTATAACCTCGAGCGCCGATTGAAGACGAAGACTCAAGAGTTTAACAATAGTGTCGTGATTGAACTTGCCTAGGCTAGTTCCTCTAACGACAAGAATGAAAAAGCATGGGCATAAAAAAGCAGTGTACCTGGTAAGAGCAAGGTCAATGCCCATAAATGAAGAATTGGAATAAAAATAGGGGCATGAAAAAGCAGTGTGCCGGTAAAAGCAAGGCCAATGCCCCCTACCGAAAATGCAGCCAAGAAAATGTTGCTGTTGTGGTCTATAGAACCTCCATTTGACAGTGAGAAGAAAGACTGGTGACAAATGCCAAGGCAATCACCAGCTCTACCTTTTTACACATGAATCAAGCCTACGTTACATCCCCATTGTAAAAGTCTCTTCAGACTAGGGGCACTTCAATTAACGTAGGATTTCATATGTGCATAAGCATCGCCCGAAGAAGTACGAGCAAGATTACTCTATCTCTTTTCGCAGGGTTCTTGACTTGTAAACCCGGAGATGATCGTGCAACATTTTCGTCCATCAACTTCGACCTTGATGGTCCCCTCGATGAGCCGACCAAAACTTCATCATAATTTCAACAAAGACCACTCACATTGGTAAAGTCGTACCACTTGCGAGAATACTCAAACCCCTGCTGACATGATGACAGTGAGAAGTGTGGTCCTAATAAATCCTGCATCAATAGTCAGGATAGCCTTTTCCATGAGAGTGAGCGAAAAGTCCTTTCAGACTGAAAGTCCCTCATCTGGCATGCTCAAGACATCTACATTCTAAATAAAGGTTGTCTTTCAAAATCTTCCCGGTGGAAATCGAGATGATGCAAAATTGACAAAAATTATCATGCATGAATCTCATTTGAACTCATAAATTTACATCATATACAATCATGTGTGCATACTTTGTGCAAATAGCATACATACTCTTAGAGAGCAGAGATATTGCCGGGTAAGCATATCCCTATCCACATTTGTCTTAAGGTACCTATCACTGTCTAGGTACTCTCTTCTTGACACTCGACCTGTTCGAGTTGTCCCCAGAGTATTGATACTTGTGATTGACCAAGTATCCCTTTATCGTTGAATACCTGCTGCTGTCTAGGTATCTCCATTGTTTTTAGTACCGGCCATCGTTCGGATACTCCATTTTCCTGACACTCGACCTGTTCGAGTTGTCCTCAGAGTATTGATACTTGTGGTGACCAAATATCTCTTGGAATACCTACTGCTGTCTAGGTATCCCTATATCGTCAAAGTACCCACTGTTGTCCGGGTACTTCCTTTTCATGACACTCAACCTGCTCGAGTTGTCCCCAAAAATAATAGTAGCCATTGTTCAAGCATTCCATTGCTTTGCTTGGCACCGCCGCCTAGGTATGCTTTCTTACACTTGGACTTGCTGAGTGGTCCCAGATCATGTCATTAAATACTTGTGCTCATCCAAGTATTCCGGTACTTTGTACTCCTGCGGCTACTCAGGTGTTTCAGCCCTTTTGAGTGCCTGCGGCCATCCAAGTAAGCCTTGTGCTATATTCAAGTTTATGTTACCAGGAGGTGAGAGACCTTCACAAATATCTCAGGTACGCCATCGATATTCCCAATTACCAGGAGGTGAGAGACCTTCACGAATATCTCAGGTACGCCCTCGATATTCCCATTTACCAGGAGGTGAGAGACCTTCATGAATATGCGAGGCACACCCTCGATATTCCCAATTACCAGGAGGTGAGAGACCTTCACGAATATCTCAGGTACGCCCTCGATATTCCCATTTACCAGGAGCTGAGAGACCTTCACGAATATCTCAGGTACGCCCTCGATATTCCCATTTACCAGGAGGTGAGAGACCTTCATGAATATGCGAGGCACGTCCTCAATATTCCTAATTACCAGGAGGTGAGAGATCTTCATGAATATCCAAGGTACGTCCTCGATATTCCCCTTTACCAGGAGGTGAGAGACCTTCATGAATATCCAAGGTACGCCCTCGATATTCCCAATTACCAGGAGGTGAGAGACCTTCACGAATATCTCAGGTACGCCCTCGATATTCCCATTTACCAGGAGGTGAGAGACCTTCATGAATATGCGAGGCACGTCCTCAATATTCCCAATTACCAGGAGGTGAGAGACCTTCATGAATATCCAAGGTACGTCATCGATATTCCCTTTACCGTGAGGTGAGAGACCTTCATGAATATCCTGCACGCCCTCGATATTCCCAATTACCAGGAGGTGAGAGACCTTCATGAATATCCAAGGTACGTCCTCGATATTCCCACTACCAGGAGGTGAGAAACCTTCACGTATATGCAAGACCCATCCTCGATATTTCCACACGAATATCTCAAGTATGCCTTGATTCTTCCTTAAGAGTTTATACCTGTGATCGTCCAGGTACCCCTCCGATGCTTGTGATCATCCGTATCCTCCAAGAGTTTGTACTTGTGATCATCCAAGTACTATCTCCCAACAAATGAGATGCCCCGAGAAAGGTCGGTGCATCTCCGTCAAGGCAACCGAAGAAAGGTTCGGGTCCTAGACAAACCATTGATTGTTTTGACAGGCGACCGAAGAATGGTTCGGGTCCTAGAGAAGCATCTCCCGTCAAGGCGACCGAAGAAAGGTTCGGGTCCTAGACAAACCATCGATTGTTTTAACAGGCGACCAAAGAATGGTTCGGGTCTTGGAGAAGCAATTTCCCGTCACGGTGACCGAAGAATGGTTCGGGTCCTGGAGAAGCAATTTCCCGTCACGGCGACCAAAGAATGGTTCGGGTCCAAGACAAACCACTGATTACTCCAATAGGCGACCGAAGAATGGTTCGGGTCCTGGAGGAGCAATCTCCCGTCAAGGCAACCGAAGAAAGGTTCGGGTCCTAGACAAACCACCGATTGTTTTAACAGCGACCGAAGAATGGTTCGGGTCCCTGGAGACGCAATTTCCCGTCAAGGCGACCGAAGAAAGGTTCGGGTCCTAGATAAATCATTGATTGTTTTGGGCGACCGAAGAATGATTCGAGCCCCGGAAAAGCAACCTCTTCATATCACCGGGTAAGATGACGCCCGATACTTGCCAAACTCGGGGTTCACACCCTATCTCACTCACTCCCGGTAAGTAACTATAGGTATCTTCTTATCTGTCTTAGTATTTGTAATGTTATATTGCTCTTTTTGCATAGGATAATAGGTCCCAAGTAAAATATAATGCATTACGCATGTATAGATAAAATTTAGGCATCGCTTGTCTTTAAATGCAACCTCTACGAGCTCACTTTCAAAGAGGGGCAGCTGTTGACGCCTAAAAATTATTTGTTTTTAATTAGGTTTTCTTTTATTTTATCTTTTTAGAAAAGCGGAGAAAAAACGGAGAAAAAAACAAAAAAAAGCGGAAGAAAAACAAAAAAAAGGGAAGTAGCCCTCGAATGGGCCCTTACGGCCCATTTCCCCTTTCAGCCCGGCCCCACCAGTCGTCTCCTTCCTCGCGCCTCTAGACACGCGCAGAGGACGCGACGCCGGAGAAGGGCGGACGGCAACCCACGTGGGAGGGCGGCTGGCGTCGGATGGGACGCCGGTTCGGCCGACGGAGGCTGCTTGGCGCACGGGGACCGGCGGTCAAAGCTCCGTCGACCGGCCGCCCTCGCCTATAAATAGGCCCCATTTCCGTCGTTGAGGGGCACGCCGAGAACGATCGAAGGCTGCAAAGCTTCGAGCTTCCTGCTGAGAGACTTCAGAAGGGGAGCCGAGGTTGAGCAAGCCCAGATCCGAAGGCTCGCGGCCGGAGAGGGGGAAGTTCTGCCGGAGAAACACACAGAGAGAAAGGAGGAAGAAAGAGAGAGGCGGCCGAAGCTCGGGGTGCCTAAGAGACTTCGGGAGTTCGAGCGTTGGGTCGGCCGTGGCGTGGTGAGCTCTGGAGGGGTCCCCGAGAGACTTTGGGGAGTTCGCCGAGCGAGCCCGAGGGAGAGAGAAACTTCGGCGACGGATCCGGCCAGATTCGACCGTCCAAGATCCACCGTCGCAGTCGTTGTCCGCCGCGGTCGTTGCCATCGATCGCCGTTGCCCTTGTTGCCGTCGCCTTTGCCGCGCCATTGCCGAAAGCCGGGTATCGTGCCGCCACCGTCGTCGTCGCCCTTGCCATCTCCCTCTCCGTAAGTCCGGTCAACATCGCCGTCGCCGCCGTCTTCGCCATCGTCGCCGCTGCACCTCTTCGGCGCCCCCAATTCGGAAACCCTAGGGTTCCCGATTTTCCGGGTCGCGATCCCGGGTCGTCGGGTCGGACCCGGATCGGGAACCGGATAGGGATTCCGTAAATCCCAGAGGGCGGGGAGCCGGGTTGCGAAGTCGGGCGGGGTCGGGTAGGGTTCCGAAGGAACCGGGTTGTGAGTCGGAGCAGGTCGTGGAGCCGGGTCGTGGGCCGGGCTGGGGTGTCCCAAACGAACGCCCGCCACGATGCCGTTTGAAATAAAAAAAAAAAATTTAAAAAAAGAAAGAAAAAAGCCGAGTCGGGCCCACAACGCGGGCCCGTCCACGGGTGTGTTCTTTGGCCGGGGTCGGACCCAACCCGCGGATTCGAATAAATCGGTTTTTATATTATTTTAATATAAAATAATATTTTAAATAAATAAATAAATAATAAATATTTTATTTTCGAAAAATAAAAAAAAAAAAAAAAATAATTTATTTCCCAAAAATATTAAAAATATTTAGAAAATATTTTATTTTCCAAAAAAAAAAAAATAAAAAATATTTCATATTTTCCAAAAAATGTCAAAAATCCAATAAAAGGCCAAAAATTCATGAAAAAGCCAAAAATTCAGAAAAAGCCAAAAAGACATGTATTTTTCCAAAAAAAAAAAAAAAAACCCCAAAAAATCCATTTTGTGTCCAAAAATTAGAAAATGACTCAAAAATGTTTTTTCTCCAAAAATGCATGGAAAATCCCTCGAACATCCAAAAACCTTAGTGTTTAAACAAGATTAGGTACCGAAAGGGCATTAGTGATTAACTAGTGTAATCAAGTCCTCGATCCTAATTTCTCCGGTTGCGCAGAGTGAGTATTTCTCCCGATACTTCACTTGGGTTTCTAATCAACCCACCCCAAATCGATTAGTGGTGACTCCAATTTAAAAATTGATTTACAAGTTAAAAACTTAGACCATTAAGTCGTGAATTGGTGGACTTGGGAGAGTCCGGGCTTAATAAATTCAGCCGAGCCATTAGCCTCCTTAGGCGCCGTACCCGATTGCGGGTGCCGAGAAAAAGAGGTTCGCGACAACTGGCGACTCCGCTGGGGACTTTGAGGACTTAGGCCATTTTTGTCTTGTTTAAATTCTTTACTGACTTAGGTTTTTTTCTTCATGCAGGTCAAAAGCTTAGAAATTTATTTTAATTTTGCTTAAAATAGATTATCTTGTGATTATAAATTGTTGTGCATGCTTTGCTGTTTTAGCACTACACATGGCACACACAACCCGGCCGCCGGACCTAGGCCGCCATAGGATTTCTAGGATGGTGTTAAGAAAGATATGACCTCGAACGCGAGACTGCGATGTAGAGGTTGCCTTTCTTTTCCCCAAATTTCTTAGCCGAGGTTAGGAGGGTATGCTGCTAACGCGAGACTGCGACGGGCGGATATCCTTTTAATTTCAACAAACCTTCTCGTTAGAAATCGAGCCGCACATGTCATGCGCATGTCTATGTGATTGCCATCAATTTCCTCATGTGAAGTAAGTTTTTATTTCGTGTACTTTGCAATTTACTTTCCTTCCTGTATATATTGAGTAGTCCATGATTAGTGTAGGATTTAATATCACGGTCATCTAAATTTGGGAGTAATTGTCATAAAGTTTTTTTTTTTTTTAAATTGCAAAAGAAATTACTTTCAGTTGATGTTTTTATTCTTAAGCATGTTAAAAAGTTCTTTTTCGCAAGATTTTTCATTTGCCTCAAAAAGGGATAGAAGTCTTTTTCAAAATTTGTTACAATTCATGCTTTCCTCGCCTTTCAAATTGAATAGCCTTTTAGCCCATGCTAGCATGTCACATGCCATTTTTCAATTCATGCTTAGGAAATCCTCTACCTTTTCATGAATAAACAAAAAGAGTAGGATTAGGTTGTCATCATGGACAGACTCCCTATCTACGCCTTGTCTTCACACATGCTTGTTTATTCATGGCCAGGTAATCACGTTCGCCGATCCAAGCTCGCTCAAAAGCAAGAGCAAGAATGGCCGAAGAGAATGTACCAAGCCGTGTTGCGGTCATGGAAAACGAAATGAAACAAGTCTTCAATGTGCTTCAACAACTCTCAAAGCAGATAGACTCCATCCAAGGCAAGCTTACTCCCGCCCGGCCTCAATCGAGGTATTGTTGCCACAATCATCTACATGGGTGATCAAGGTGGAGATACCTAACGATAACATGCCCGAATTGGAGGATGATCCGCACCCAACCATGATCGAGAAAGCTAGTCGGACGGTTTGTCTAAACCGAGCATGACAAACGCCTCAAAAAGCTCGAGGAGAAGTGAAACAACTGCAAGGCCTCCAAGATCCTACTTTGACGGACCTCTCCATTTATTCCAATGTCAAAATGCCGGAAAAATTCAAAATGCCCGAGTTTGAGAAGTATGATGGCACGACTTGTCCTAGGGCTCATTTGCAAATGTACTTGGTTGAATGACCCAATACGTTAATAATGCACCATTAATGATCCAGTTGTTCCAATCAAGTCTAATAGGCCCTGCCCTGAGATGGTACATTACAAAGAACATGAATCTCCTCGAAACATGGAGCGAAGTGAGTGAGGCATTCCTCAAGCAGTATAAGTTCATAATGGATATTACCCCTTCTCGTGAGGATCTTGAGCGTACCGAAAAGAAAAAGCACGAATCATTCAAAGAATATACTATCCGATGGAGGAATCTAGCCGCCCAAATCAGTCCTGAACCAACCGATTTCGAGCTGAGAAAGATGTTTATCAAAACTCTCCCTTACGAGTACCGCAATCGAATGGTAACCACGATCGAATCATTTAATCAACTCATTCCAGTAGGGAGCAAATCGAGATAGGGTTGAGGGATGGTTGGTTCACGAAATCCGCATCCACGGGCAAGTTCAGCATGAAGAAAGATAAAGAACCCCTGGTAGATGTCAATGCAACCTACAATCATTCTCCAACAATTCAGACAAGTGCAAGACAGCAACAGACCACCAGCCGTCAGCCATCTCAGCGTTACAACAACAAGAGACAATTTACTCCTCTTCCTGGATCTCCATCACAGTTTTGGTAGTCCTCCGGAAAAGAACCTCCTTTCGATTGAGCCAAAACAACCCAACGCTGAAAGTTTTTCCAACTATGACCCATCAAAAATATGTGACTATCACATGGAAGAAGTGGGGCATTCAAGCGATGAGTGCTTCGCCCAAAGAGTCGAATCCAAAACCTGTTGGACACTAAAGCTTTCTCATTCCAAGACAATCCGCTCCCTGATCACACCGACAAAGTAAACGCAGTATTCAGTTTTGAAGATAGTCAGAGCAGAAATGTCGAAGCACATACCGCTGACATCTATCAAGGACTGGTGAAGGCTGGGTATTATTCAGGCAATGAAGTGCCACCCCTAGCAACAGAGAAAGAAGGGCCAGATGACATGACCACCATGTTTGGAGACCTTTTCATAAACACCATCAATGAAGGACCGTAAGGGGAAATGGGTGCAGGCCGCTCAAGTAGAACCCTTTTTAATTTTCTTTGTATTCCCTACGTGGGAACTTGTACATCTTTCTTAAGTCTGGCTTGTTTTTATTTTCAACATCGGTTTCGCGAGGAACTAACTTTTGAAAACACTTTTCCAAAATGTAAATCCACTTATTAAATAAAGTTGAAAATATTTTGAGAGCATGAGGTGGTATCCCAAACCTGCCCAGTGATGTTATCCAACCATGAAAAGAAAATATCATCCAAGGAGAATACTGAGGGCTGGGCTTCCTCATGTTTTTTCTCCCCTAAAGACGTATTTTGAAAATAAAAAATATTTCATCACCCAAAAGCTTTTGTTAAAATAAGATGATTAATTTAATCATGTTTGTCTTTCTGACTCACTCACTTCATGTCTCAAAAGATCATTCTCACCCCTTTGACTTAGTGTGACCAAGGGACATTTGAACTGGCACATCATGTGAACTCACCAAGTTCAAAAGCACTCTTCCAAGAAAGCGGGGGCAAATAGAAAGGATCATCACGCTTCAATGGTAAGTCCTATTCCCGAACATAATTTGGAAAATGACATCCTCTCTCTGCCATCTACAGAAGATAAGACGAAGGATGGGATGTGAAAATAGGCACATGCATATTATCAAACTTGAAGCATGCATAGCATGATAATGTGCCTAAGCAATCAGATGTCGTGAGTCCATCAACGGGACTTCTAGCTTTGACAAGCCAGAAGCACAAAAAGGGATCTTTTCTTCTCTTTCTTTGAATTGGCTTTGTCAACGGGGAAGAAATCTAGACAGTTTGAAGCCGTCTCTAACCCGTATTCAAAATGAGGACCTAGAAACCCGACTTCTATTCGACGCATGCTCTCCCAAGAACTAATTGCCATCAGAGAATTAGAGGTTTTGATTGTCCATCTCAGATTCCATAGAAGCTTGAGGTACATGACCTTTGCTCAATGATGCTATAGTTAAAGACAGAAGGAGAAATTCTACAGAAGGAAGGCGTTGAAGATGAATCAACGACCAGCAATCATGCATACATGGTCACAAGTGAGGAAGGCCAATCGAAAGAAATGTCAAACCATGCCAAGATAAGAGGCCATCATCGGCATTCAAATATCTTTAAGAGCTAGCATATACAAGCTTTGGAGAAGAGTAATTTGGTATCGTTTCCAATACTCGCCACTCCTTGGAATTTGCTTTGACGTATTTTCCTATTGACAGGAAACATTGGGAATCAAAAACCAAACTTGATGGTCAATATTGGCCAAGTGAGGTCCATGAGAATGACCCGTATCAAATTCACCGACGACTGTGTAAAGAAGGACGTGTCATCTAGGAGCCAATTCGAGAGAATAATTGACTTAACAAAGCAAGGGACATAGGACTTCGTGTCCCCATCTCACTTCAGTTCACCCAATCATCGCAAACCGGTGAAGGGTAAAGTTGTATCGCTTCTAGTTAATTCGATTCTTGAAAGAGTTCATGACTAACACATTCCCTCTTGTTTGTTGCGGGATCACCGATTTGTCAAAAGTAAGGATAACGAATCAATGTGAAGCATGTCTTGTTTGTTGTAGGATTACTGTCAAAAACAAAAATCACAAATCAAATGAGAGGCATGACAAACTCTCCCAAGCAAAATGGCATCTCAAGTATTGCCAAAGCAAATGATAGAGATCCTTCGAGCCTCAACTCACATTTGATTTTGGCCGGACTAATTAATCTACTTGTACATCTTCTCTTCTGCGCAGGGCAAAAGCGAGATGCACGATCAGATCCCTAACCCTAGCTGATCCTTCATGTGTCATATCCCTAAATCAATAGGAGTAACTATCGACACCCATTTGCGAATAACCCTTTTGATGTTCAAAATTTAACATACTTGGAAACACCATTATGTTATCTCCCAAAGTTGTCAATAGGGTCTTTTTTGAGTCAAAACCATTCACTTGTTTTGAAAAGTTCAAACTCCATCATATTCAAAATGTTACATGTCATTTCCAGATGAATTATGCATGATAATTTTGTCTGTCTAAATCACCGATTCCACCGAGGATTATTAGAATAGACAGCTAAGTGAAGAATACGAGATTGATTGGGCATGCTGGATGAGTCGCGTCGAATGATGAAAGGCAAGCTATATCCTACACACAATCCCCATCTATACACTTGTGAGATGAGTGCAGAAGATTCCATGACTGCGGGGTAAAGAGTTCTCTCGCTAATGGTACGATAACCAAAACAGTGAGAGGCATTTCATTGCTCACCCCATTAAGCCCCATACACTTTGGTGAAGCTTCTCTCATATCCCCGTCAAAGAACCACCCCACACTGGGGCAAGTCGAAAACAAGTCAGCATCACAAAGTGAGAAAGGGGATAGAAATTTTCTTGCTTGCACTTGCATCAATCTTCGAGTGTCTTTATTGCATATGAACACTCGCGTTAATTTAAGTGCTCTAGAGTCATGAAGAGCAATTCTTTCTTTACGCACTTGTATTCATTGTACGACCCAAGCGAGTCTGTAATTTTACCCTCACATCAAGATAAAGCGGAAGTTATTATAACCTGAGCGCCAGTTGAAGACGAAGACTCAAGAGTTTAACAATAGTGTCGTGATTGAACTTGCCTAGGCTAGTTCCTCTAACGACAAGAATGAAAAAGCATGGGCATAAAAAAGCAGTGTACCTGGTAAGAGCAAGGTCAATGCCCATAAAAGAAGAACTGGAATAAAAATAGGGGCATGAAAAAAGCAGTGTGCGGTAAAAGCAAGGCCAATGCCCCCAAGTAAAAAATGCAGCCAAGAAAATGTTGTTGTTGTGGTCTATAGAACCTCCATTTGACGGTGAGAAGAAAGACTAGTGACAAATGCCAAGGCAATCACCAGCTCTACCTTTTACACATGAATCAAGCCTACGTTACATCCCCATTGTAAAAGTCTCTTCGGACTAGGGGCACTTCAATTAACGTAGGATTTCATATGTGCATAAGCATCGCCCGAAGAAGTACGAGCAAGATTACTCTATCTCTTTTCGCAGGGTTCTTGACTTGTAAACCCGGAGATGATCGTGCAACATTTTCGTCCATCAGCCTTCGACCTTGATGGTCCCATTCGATGAGCTATTGACCAAAACTTCATCATAATTTCAACAAAGACCACTCACATTGGTAAAGTCGTACCATTTGCGAGAATACTCAAACCCCTGCTGACATGATGACAGTGAGAAGTGTGGTCCTAATAAATCCTGCATCAATGGTCAGGATAGCCTTTTACATGAGAGTGAGCGAAAAGTCCTTTCAGACTGAAAGTCCCTCATCTGGCATGCTCAAGACATCTACATTCTAAATAAAGGTTGTCTTTCAAAATCTTCCCCGGTGGAAATCAGATGATGCAAAATTGACAAAAATTATCATGCATGAATCTCATTTGAACTCATAAATTTACATCATATACAATCATGTGTGCATACTGTGCAAATAGCAAACATACTCTTAGAGATCAGAGATATTGTCAGGTAAGCATATCTCTATCCCCATTTGTCTTAAGGTACCTATCACTGTCTAGGTACTCTCTTCTTGACACTCGACCTATTTGAGTCATCGAGTTGTCCCACCAGTATTGATACTTGTGATTGACCAAGTATCCCTTTATCGTTGAATACCTGCTGCTGTCTAGGTATCTCCATTGTTTTTAGTACCGGCCATCGTTCGGATACTCCATTTTCCTGACACTCGACCTGTTCGAGTTGTCCCTAGAGTATTGATACTTGTGACTGACCAAATATCTCTTGGAATACCTACTGCTGTCTAGGTATCCCTATATCGTCAAAGTACCCACTGTTGTCCGGGTACTTCCTTTTCATGACACTCAACCTGCTCGAGTTGTCCCCAAATAATATAGCAGCTGTTCAAGCATTCCATTGCTTTGCTTGGCACCGCCGCCTAGGTATGCTTTCTTACACTTGGACTTGCTGAGTGGTCCCAGATCATGTCATTAAATACTTGTGCTCATCCAAGTATTCCGGTACTTTGTACTCCTGCGGCTACTCAGGTGTTTCAGCCCTTTTGAGTGCCTGCGGCCATCCAAGTAAGCCTTGTGCTATATTCAAGTTTATGTTACCAGGAGGTGAGAGACCTTCACAAATATCTCAGGTACGCCATCGATATTCCCAATTACCGAGGTGAGAGACCTTCACGAATATCTCACGCCCTCGATATTCCCATTTACCAGAGGTGAGAGACCTTCATGAATATGCGAGGCACACCTCGATATTCCCAACTACTGTGAGGTGAGAGACCTTCACGAATATCTCAGAGCACGCCCTCGATATTCCCATTTACCCGAGAGACCTTCACGAACATCTCAGGTACGCCTCGATATTCCCATTTACCGTGAGGTGAGAGACCTTCATGAATATGCGAGGCACGTCCTCAATATTCCTAATTAAAGAGGTGAGATCTTCATGAATATCCAAGGTACGTCCTCGATATTCCCTTTACAAAGAGGTGAGAGACCTTCATGAATATGTGATCACGCCCCGATATTCCCAATTAGAGGTTTTCACGAATATCTCAGGTACGCCCTCGATATTCCCATTTACCAGAGGTGAGAGACCTTCATGAATATGCGAGGCACGTCCTCAATATTCCCAATTACTTGTGGGAGGTGAGAGACCTTCATGAATATCCAAGGTACGTCATCGATATTCCCTTTTACCAGAGGTGAGAGACCTTCATGAATAAGAGTTTGTACGCCCTCGATATTCCCAATTACCAGGAGGTGAGAGACCTTCATGAATATCCAAGGTATCTCCGATATTCCCACTACTGTGAGGTGAGAAACCTTCACGTATATGCAAGACCCATCCTCGATATTTCCACACGAATATCTCAAGTATGCCTTGATTCTTCCTTAAGAGTTTATACCTGTGATCGTCCAGGTACCCCTCCGATGCTTGTGATCATCCAGGTATCCTCCAAGAGTTTGTACTTGTGATCATCCAAGTACTATCTCCCAACAAATGAGATGCCCTGAGAAAGGTCGGTGCATCTCCCGTCAAGGCAACCGAAGAAAGGTTCGGGTCCTAGACAAACCATTGATTGTTTTGACAGGCGACCGAAGAATGGTTCGGGTCCTAGAGAAGCATCTCCCGTCAAGGCGAAGAAAGGTTCGGGTCCTAGACAAACCATCGATTGTTTTCAAAGAATGGTTCGGGTCTTGAGAAGCAATTTCCCGTCACGGTGACCGAAGAATGGTTCGGGTCCTGGAGAAGACAAACCAAAGAATGGTTGTTTTCCAATAGGCGACCGAAGAATGGTTCGGGTCCTGGAGAGCAATCTCCCGTCAAGGCAACCGAAGAAAGGTTTTCCTAGACAAACCGTCGATTGTTTTAACGGCGACCGAAGAATGGTTCGGGTCCGGAGACGCAATTTCCGTCAAGGCGACCGAAGAAAGGTTCGGGTCCTAGATAAATCATTGATTGTTTTAACAGGCGACCGAAGAATGATTCGAGCCCTGGAAAAGCAACCTCTTCATATCACCAGGTAAGATGACGCCCTGATACTTGCCAAACTCGGGGTTCACACCCTATCTCACTCACTCCCGGTAAGTAACTATAGGTATCTTCTTATCTGTCTTAGTATTTGTAATGTTATATTGCTCTTTTTGCATAGGATAATAGGTCCCAAGTAAAATATAATCTGTTACGCATGTATAGATAAAATTTAGGCATCAGTTTGTCTTTAAATGCAACCTCTACGAGCTCACTTTCAAAGAGGGGCATTTTGTTGACGCCTAAAAATTATTTGTTTTTAATTAGGTTTTCTTTTATTTTATCTTTTTAGAAAATCGGAGAAAAAAACGGATAATAAAAAACAAAAAAAGCGGAAGAAAAACAAAAAAGGGAAGTAGCCTCCGAATGGGCCCTTACGGCCCATCTTTTCAGCCCGGCCCCACTGGGGTCTCTCCTTCCTCGCGCCTCAAGACACGCGCAGAGGACGCGACGCCGGAGAAGGAGATGGCGGACGGCAACCCACGTGGGAGGGGCGTCACGGGGCGTGTCGATGATGGGGATGCCGGTTCGGCCGACGGAGGCGTTCGGCGCACGGGGACCGGCGGTCAAAGCTCCATCGACCGGCCGCCCCCTCGCCTATAAATAGGGCCCCCCGTCGTTGATGGGCACGCCGAGAACGATCGAAGGCTGCAAAGCTTCGAGCTTCGAGAGACTTCAAAAGGGGAGCCGAGGTTGAGCAAGCCCGAGATCCAAGGCTCCGGATCGAGAGGGGGAAGTTCTCGGAGAAACACACAGAGAGAAAGGAGGAAGAAAGAGAGAGGCGGCCGAAGCTCGGGGTGCCTAAGAGACTTCGGGGAGTTCGAGCGTTGGGTCGGCCGTGGCGTGGTGAGCTCAGAAGGGTCCCTGAGAGACTTTGGGGAGTTCGCCGAGCGAGCCCGAGGGAGAGAGAGGGAAAGTGCGACGGATCCGGCCAAATTTGACCGTCCAAGATCCGGGTCTCGTTGTCCGCCGCGGTCGTTGCCATCGCCGTTTCTCCACCGTTGCCCTTGTTGCCGCCCCCTTTGCCGCGCCATTGCCGAGAAGGTAAATCGTGCCGGGGGGGGTGCCGTTGTCGCCCTTGCCATCTCCCTCTCCGTAGTCCGGTCAACATCGACAAACACCTCGGTTTCCCCATCGGCGCCGCGCATTCGCGGAAACCCTAGGGTTCCCGATTTTCGGGTCGCGATCCCGGTCGCCGGGTCGGACCCGTCTTAGAGAACCGGGTAGGGTAAATCCGCGAGGGCGGGGAGGGGTGGCGGGAGTCGGGCGCGGTCGGGTAGGGTTCCGTAGGAACGGGGTCGGAGTCATGGAGCGGAGTCGTGGAGCCGGAGTCATCGGGCCGGGCTGGTGTCTCCTAAAACGCCGGGCCACGATGCCGTTTGAAATAAAAAAAAAAAAAAAAAAAAAGAAAGAAAAAGCCCGAGTCGGGCCCACAACGCGGGCCCGTCCACGGTCGTGATCGCTGGCCCGGGTCGAACCCAACCCTCGGATTCGACCGGGTCAGTTTTTATATTATTTTAATATAAAATAATATTTTAAATAAATAAATAAATAAAAATATTTTATTTTCGAAAAATAAAAAAAAAAATAAAAAAATAATTTATTTCCAAAAATATTAAAAAATATTTAGAAAATACTTTATTTTCCAAAAATAAAAAAAATAAAAATATTTCATATTTTCCAAAAAATGTCAAAAATCCAATAAAAGGCCAAAAATTCATGAAAAAGCCAAAAATTCAGAAAAAAAAAGACATGTATTTTTCCAAAAAAAAAATACCAAAAAACCCCAAAAATCCATTTTGTGTCCAAAAATTAGAAAATGACTCAAAAAATGTTTTTCTCCAAAAATGCATGGAAAATCCCTCGAACATCCAAAAAAACCTAGTGTTTAAACAAGATTAGGTACCGAAAGGGCATTAGTGATTAACTAGTGTAATCAAGTCCTCGATCCTAATTTCTCTGGTTGCGCAGAGTGAGTATTTCTCCCGATACTTCACTTGGGTTTCTAATCAACCCACTCCAAATCGATTAGTGGTGACTCCATTTTTAAAAATTGATTTACAAGTTAAAAATTTAGACTATTAAAGTCGTGAATTGGTGGACTTGGGAGAGTCCGGGCTTAACTAAATTCAGTCGAGCCATTAGCCTCCTTAGGCGCCCGTACCCGATTGCGGGTGCCGAGGAAAAAAGAGGTTGCGACACACAAAGACACTTGATCAGCAACTGTCTTGTCAAGAATTATTCGATCATCATTCACCTTCGAAGCAAACATGCATGTGTGTTGGAAATTGTGATCCATTTTCTAGAATTTCCTAGAATTGCTAAACTTCTAGAATTCTCTAGAATTCCCTAGATGAATTTTCTAGAAGAAAGAAGAAAACATTTTCTAGAAGAAATAAGAAATGTCCAACATGTAAGAAGTCTCTAGAAAAACTAGAATCTAGAATTTCCTAGAATAAGCCTAAGTGGATAACATTCCCCATTATTCTAGAATGTTGTATTTAGTCTCTATAAATAGGCATGTAAGTTCAACAAATGTAAGAGAGTGTGAGGAGCATGAGATAATATTCCATGCTCCTCCACCAACACTTCTGACACTTCCTTGTAAAATTATTTTATCCAACTAATGAAACTATTTCCCATATCCCATGTTCTTTGTCTTTCAATTATCCTAGTCTATCCCTTGTCCATCATCCATAAACTACACCATACACTTGCACACACGCCACTAACCAAAAACTATCATCCATAACTAAAACCATGCTTCCGCGCACGTTTAAATTCTAACAATGTGAAATTAAAAGGATGAACCCACGAGTCCTTGAGCAAACCATAAACATATGCGGTACCACTTGGGATATTTCAAGGAAAGTAACTCTAGTAAAGCATGTTGATCATAATTGCAAGGTCAAGAATAACAGTGTAGTAATGCTAGTCAGGATTAAATCTCAAGCAAAAAAGCGTTTACAAATAAGAGCCACTAAAGCAGCAATCATCAAGTCTTTTTCCTTTGACCAGTTTCCATAACTTCATTACGGTTGTAATGCAAAAATGAAGAGGATCAACCAGGATATTATTAGTATAAAGCTAAAGAACTAAACGTGAAAGTCACATCAGAAGACACCAAGTGCACTTCTACCCAACAATCTGCTTTCTGGAAGAAATCCAGTCAAGGTTTGAACAAGCTATAGCACTGGCACCAATTTATACAAAATTCCAACAAATCTAACCTTTGACCTGTAATATCATCACAATGAAGAATCCTTACAAAAAAGCAAGCTCCATCTACCTGTGAAGGAAGAGGTGCCTGGCTTCTCTTTGCAGCTTGCATTTGGATACTACATTGTTCCTGGCGTAGTCTCTGAGACCTCCAAGGCTACTGAATTCTGTTCTTTATCATATTTCTGAGTGTCAGGACTGTTCTTAAGTACTCGGGACAAAAGCCTCGAGCTACAGCTTGCCATGTAAGCTCGAGACTGAAAAACTTCTACAAACTCCAGAATTTAACAGCCGATTCATCTCGATCCAGGAATAATACATTCCTCAGGGATATCTGAGCTCAAGACAAGGGATTTTGTACAAACTCGCATTATGCAAAACCTGAAGAGATGGACCAAGACCGGCTAAGTCAAATAATTTTGGTGAGAGAGATTGAAAAGGCCTCCATGCACCAGCTTCTACTAAGATGTGGATGCTTCTCACAACTTCATATCTTTACAAAAGAATTTTCCTTGACAGAAAGGTATAGCTCACAAAATTGCTGCCAATCCCAGAGTATCCCCTTCCTCAACCGTTGATCCCAGAGCAAATGCTCCTATCTAGAAGTCGTACAGAAGATGAATCTGATTGCCTAGTCGAAAGTTATGTTTATGAATTTCCTATCACAAGCTAAACAAGATGGCCAATAAAATAGATTTCACCTGTTTATTAGTTCATGGACAAAAAACCAATTTATTTTGAAGCCTGATGAAGCCAATAATGGCACAGGAAGGCCAAAATGGCCCAGGAACATAAAATGGAACCTGGCCCTATATTTGCTACTGTAGTAAATGTTATGCGAGGGTTACAGATCCTACTGATAATATAGTTGTCTTTGGCTCAGAAGAAAGGAAGAAACCAAAAAGAAAAGATATCGGCAAAGCGTTAGATGCGGCGAGTTCATTGTGATCCATCAGCCAAAAGAGCCCATTTAGCATGTGTCCCACTGTTTGATCATTCTCGTTACACCTCTCATGTAAGTAAAGGAAGATAGAGCTCCATGCGATGAATATGTTCATTGTTAATCAGAATATGCAAATAACTTTCACATAGCTAAGATCAAAATCATTAGATGTCACCAGGGAATCAATAAGAAATTAGAGGCATCTAATAATCAAATGAGAAGTATGAGTGAGATCTTAAGCATAGTGCCCCATGGTAATTACGGAACGGATTAAGCACTGTTTGCAAAGCCCAAGGACAGATTCAGAGGAGTAAGCAAACAAGAGGCTCAACAATATTTGTTTTGAGTGGGACTAGCATGTGGAAAGAAAATGAGATCCATCACAATTATCATCACATTAAGAGGTTACTCTGTCAAGAACTTGCATGTTGTCTAAGTCACTTTGCGGAGTTTAAGAAAGCAAGAGCAATTAGTTTTCAAATAAAGAAATGACTGTTAACGGGATGCAAACCTGTTTCCTCATGGTGAGTATGAGGCCTTTTCTCAGTTCTTCGCTGTAAGGTTCACCTTCCACCAGAATGACAAAGGCATAAATGCCTTGTCCTTTCACCTAGAGACAAAAACATGATTTGTCGATTTGTTAGCATTTAAAGCAAGTGCAATGAAAATTTTATCATCAATTTAATCCTCTCTAAAGTACCTCATGCTCAACACCAACAACCGCAGCTTCCGCACATTTGGGATGCGAGACAAGAGCAGATTCAACTTCTGCTGTTCCAATCCGGTGTCCACTGCAGAGAAAAGTGAAGCATCATCAGATAACTAGTCCAGAATTCAAGGCACTGGGTGCTTTAAGAAGGAAAAGAATTGGTCTTTGGAAGTTTCTCAACAAAAACAAAGCCACATTGTATGAGCACATATGTTGACACCTCAATTTTAATTAGTTTTATTAATTAAGTTTTTAATTTTGTCTTTTCAGATAAATAGATAATAAAAAGACAAAACAACAACAAAAACCAAATAAAAACACCAAAAAAAAGCAAAAGCCCAGCCCATCTTTTTTTCTCTCCTTTTCTTCGCCCTCCACGTGGCCCATATGGCCCATTTTCCTTCACCCTTGGCCCGGCCCCTTTGTCTTCTTCTTCCTCCCTGTCTTCTTCTTCCTCAGTCGCTTGCATCCCACGCGCGGTGGCCGGCGACGCGCGAAGGACGGCCTACGGCCGAGGAGTGTAGGGCGACGTCGGCCGGAGGGGATAAGATCGCAGGCGCCATTAATGCTGAGGGAGCTTCGCTGGAAAGCTTGATGGGACACCGGTTCAGCCGAGAGGAACCGGTGGGCAAGCCGGAGGCCGGCGACCGAGCCCCCCTTCGCCGACCGGAGTTCCTTCGCCTATAAATAGGTGGCCGCAAGCATCGTCGGAGGGCGTGGCGAGCTCGGAGATCCTTCACTGAGAGACATCGGGAAGGGTTGAAGGGCGAGCGCAGGAGAGAGCTCGAGTCGCGAGCTTAGCCCACCTTCCACCGAGAGACGGGAAGGCAGGCGGCGAGTGACTCGAGAAGGTCGATCCGGCCGGTGGAGGCTCGGATCGGCCCGAGTGAGGAGGAATCAAGGCCGAGGAGGTCCGCCGAGATCTACGCAAAGAGATCTCGTTTTTTTTTGCTACTGTTGTTGTCGCCGGACGCCGTGCCGCAGCCGTTTGCCTCAGTCCCAACGCCGTTGCTTCGACGGCTTGTTGTCGTGCCCCACCTGCGAAGCCGTTGCCGTGATCGGTCCGCCGACGCCGCGCCAGATCGGGAAACCGAGTTGCCTAGCCACCACCATCCAGACGTCATCGCCACGAACCGGTAGTGCTACCGCCCGCCGCCGTTGCCGTCGCCATAGTTTCCCCTCCGTAGTCCAACCCTCGTCACTACCGCCGCCGCCGCCGCTGCCGCCGCCGCCGCCGTCGCCATCGCCGTTACGCCGCCGCCGCCGCCATCGCCG